>NW_026915846.1:0-57047 GCF_034315485.1 Pezoporus occidentalis | reverse complement strand
GTCTATAGGGAGGGGTCCATAGGGATGGGGTCCATAGGGATGGGGTCTATAGGGATGGGGTCCATAGAGATGGGGTCTATAGGGATGGGTCCATAGGGATGGGTCCATAGAGATGGGGTCTATAGGGATGGGTCCATAGGGATGGGGTCTATAGGGATGGGTCCATAGGGATGGGGTCTATAGGGATGGGTCCATAGGGATGGGGTCCATAGAGATGGGGTCTATAGGGATGGGTCCATAGGGATGGGGTCCATGGGGATGGGGTCCATAGGGATGGGGTCCATGGGGATGGGGTCTATAGGGATGGGGTCTATAGGGATGGGTCCATAGAGATGGGGTCTATAGGGATGGGTCCATGGGGATGGGGTCTATAGGGATGGGGTCCATAGGCATGGGTCCATAGGGATGGGGTCTATAGGGATGGGTCCATGGGGATGGGGTCCATAGGGATGGGGTCTATAGGGATGGGGTCCATGGGGATGGGGTCCATGGGGATGGGTCTATAGGGATGGGGTCCATGGGGATGGGGTCTATAGGGATGGGTCCATAGGGATGGGTTCTATAGGGATGGGGTCTATAGGGATGGGTCCATAGAGATGGGGTCTATAGGGATGGGGTCCATAGGCATGGGTCCATAGGGATGGGGTCTATAGGGATGGGTCCATGGGCATGGGATGGGGGGATGGGGTCTATAGGGATGGGGTCCATAGGCATGGGTCCATAGGGATGGGGTCTATAGGGATGGGTCCATGGGCATGGGGTCTATAGGGATGGGTCCATGGGGATGGGGTCTATAGGGATGGGGTCCATAGAGATGGGGTCTATAGGGATGGGTCCATAGGGATGGGGTCCATGGGGATGGGTCCATAGGGATGGGGTCCATGGGGCTGGGGTCTATGGGGATGGGGTCCATGGGGATGGGTCTATAGGGATGGGTCCATAGGGATGGGGTCTATAGGGATGGGTCCATAGGGATGGGGTCCATGGGGATGGGGTTCATCGGGACGGGGTCCATAGGGACCTGTTGGGTGCCGATGGGGGCCTGTTGGGTGCTGCTGGGGACCTGTTGGGTGCCGATGGGGACCTGTTGGGTGCCGATGGGGGCCTGTTGGGTGCTGCTGGGGACCTGTTGGGTGCCGATGGGGACCTGTTGGGTGCTGATGGGGACCTGTTGGGTGCTGATGGGGACCTGTTGGGTGCTGCTGGGGACCTGTTGGGTGCCAGCGGGGACCTGTTGGGTGCTGATGGGGACCTGTTGGGTGCTGCTGGGGACCTGTTGGGTGCCGGTGGGGACCTGTTGGGTGCTGCTGGGGACCTGCTGGGTGCCGGTGGGGACCTTTTGGGTTCTGCTGGGGACCTGTTGGGTGCCGGTGGGGACCTGTTGGGTGCCGATGGGGACCTGTTGGGTGCCGCTGGGGACCTGTTGGGTGCCGATGGGGACCTGTTGGGTGCTAATGGGGACCTGTTGGGTGCCGTTGGGGACCTGTTGGGTGCTGCTGGGGACCTGTTGGGTGCTGCTGGGGACCTGTTGGGTGCCGTTGGGGACCTGTTGGGTGCTGCTGGGGACCTGTTGGGTGCCGATGGGGACCTGTTGGGTGCTGCTGGGGACCTGTTGGGTGCTGCTGGGGACCTGTTGGGTGCTGCTGGGGACCTGTTGGGTGCTGCTGGGGACCTGTTGGGTGCTGATGGGGACCTGTTGGGTGCTGCTGGGGACCTGTTGGGTGCCGATGGGGACCTGTTGGGTGCCGGCGGGGACCTGTTGGGTGCCGCTGGGGACCTGTTGGGTGCTGCTGGGGACCTGTTGGGTGCCGGCGGGGACCTGTTGGGTGCTAGTGGGGACCTGTTGGGTGCCGCTGGGGACCTGTTGGGTGCTGGTGGGGACCTGTTGGGTGCCGGTGGGGACCTGTTGGGTGTTGATGGGGACCTGTTGGGTACCGGCGGGGACCTGTTGGGTGCTAATGGGGACCTGTTGGGTGCTGATGGGGACCTGTTGGGTGCTGATGGGGACCTGTTGGGTACCGGCGGGGACCTGTTGGGTGCCGGCGGGGACCTGTTGGGTGCTGATGGGGACCTGTTGGGTGCCGCTGGGGACCTGTTGGGTGCTGATGGGGACCTGTTGGGTGCTGATGGGGACCTGTTGGGTGCCGCTGGGGACCTGTTGGGTGCTGATGGGGACCTGTTGTCACTGTGTCCTGGGTGCTGGGTATAGGGTGCAGGATGTGAACCCCTCCCCATGGAGCTGGCACGCACACGCACACACGCACATGCACACACACATGTACACACATGAACACACACATGTACACACATGCACACACATGTACACACACACATGCACACACACACATGCACACACACATGTACACACACATGCACACACACGCACACACATGTACACACACATGTACACACATGCACACACACGCATGTACACACATGCACACACACATGTACACACACGCACACACACGCATGTACACACATGCACACACACATGTACACACACACGCACACACACACATGTACACACATGCACACACACACGCACACACATGTACACACACATGTACACACATGCACACACACACATGTACACACATGTACACACACACGCACACACACATGTACACACATGCACACAGGGTCCCTACGGCACCCATAGCACAGGGCCCCTACGGCACCCATAGCACAAGGTCCCTACGGCACCCATAGCACAGGGCCCCTATGGCACCCATAGCACAGGGTCCCCCACAGCAAAAGACCCCTACGGCACCCATAGCACGGGGCCCCTACGGCACCCATAGCACAGGGTCCCTACGGCACCCATAGCACGGGGCCCCTACGGCACCCATAGCACAGGGCCCCTACGGCACCCATAGCACAGGGTCCCTATGGCACCCATAGCACCCATAGCACAGGGCCCCTATGGCACCCATAGCACAGGGTCCCTATGGCACCCATAGCACCCATAGCACAGGGCCCCTACGGCACCCATAGCACAGGGTCCCGATGGCACCCATAGCACCCATAGCACAGGGCCCCTATGGCACCCATAGCACAGCGTCCCTATCGCACCCATAGCACAGGGCCCCTACGGCACCCATAGCACAGGGTCCCTACAGCACCCATAGCACAGGGCCCCTATAGAACAGCGTCCCTAACGCACCCATAGCACAGGGCCCCTACGGCACCCATAGCACAGGACCCCTACGGCACCCATAGCACAAGCTCCCTACCGCACCCATAGCACAGGGCCCCTACGGCACCCATAGCACAAGCTCCCTACAGCACCCATAGCACAGGGTCGCTACGGCACCCATAGCACAGGGTCCCTACGGCACCCATAGCACAGGGTCCCTATGGCACCCATAGCACAGGGACCCTACGGCACCCATAGCACCCATAGCACAGGGCCCCTATGGCACCCATAGCACAGGGTCCCTATGGCACCCATAGCACCCATAGCACAGGGCCCCTACGGCACCCATAGCACAGGGTCCCGATGGCACCCATAGCACCCATAGCACAGGGCCCCTATGGCACCCATAGCACAGCGTCCCTATCGCACCCATAGCACAGGGCCCCTACGGCACCCATAGCACAGGGTCCCTACAGCACCCATAGCACAGGGCCCCTACGGCACCCATAGAACAGCGTCCCTAACGCACCCATAGCACAGGGCCCCTACGGCACCCATAGCACAGGACCCCTACGGCACCCATAGCACAAGCTCCCTACGGCACCCATAGCACAGGGCCCCTACGGCACCCATAGCACAAGCTCCCTACAGCACCCATAGCACAGGGTCCCTACGGCACCCATAGCACAGGGTCCCTACGGCACCCATAGCACAGGGTCCCTATGGCACCCATAGCACCCATAGCACAGGGCCCCTATGGCACCCATAGCACAAGGTCCCTATGGCACCCATAGCACAGGGCCCCTATGGCACCCATAGCACAGGGTTGCTACGGCACCCATAGCACAGGGTCCCTACGGCACCCATAGCACAGGGTCCCTATGGCACCCATAGCACAGGGACCCTACGGCACCCATAGCACAGGGTCCCTACGGCACCCATAGCACAGGGTCCCTACGGCACCCCTAGCCCCCCTAGCACCCACAGCGCCCCCCGCTGCCCGCAGGCTGCGCTTCCTGGTGAAGCAGCTGGACTCGGGCGAGGTGAACGTGGAGGAGCTGAAGCGGAACCTGGAGTACGCGGCCTCCCTGCTCGAGGCCGTTTACATCGACGAGACCCGGTGAGGGGGCGCCACCATTGACCCACATTGACCCACATTGACCCCCATTGACCACCATTGACCACCATTAACCCCCATTGACCACCATTGACCACCATTGATCACCATTGACCCCCATTGACCACCATTGATCAGCATTGATCACCATTGACCACCATTGATCACCATTGACCTCCATTGACCACCATTGACCACCACTGACCACCATTGATCACCATTGACCACCATTGACCTCCATTGACCTCCATTGATCACCATTGACCTCCATTGACCACCATTGACCTCCATTGACCTCCATTGACCCCCATTGACCACCATTGATCAGCATTGATCACCATTGACCACCATTGATCACCATTGACCTCCATTGACCACCATTGACCTCCATTGATCACCATTGACCAACATTGACCACCATTGATCACCATTGACCTCCATTGACCACCATTGACCACCATTGACCTCCATTGACCAGCATTGACCAGCATTGACCACCATTGACCTCCATTGACCCCCATTAACCCCCGTTGATCCCCATTGACATCCATTGACCACCATTGACCCACATTGACCTCCATTCACCACCATTGACCCACATTGACCTCCATTCACCACCATTGACCACCATTGACCCCCGTTGATCCCCATTGACATCCATTGACCACCATTGATCCCCATTGACCTGCATTGACCACCATTGACCTCCATTGACCCCCATTGACCCCCATTGTCCCCCATTGACCCCCATTGACCCCCATTGACCCCCGTTGACCCCCATTGACCACCATTGACCCCCGTTGACCCCCATTGACCACCATTGTCCCCCATTGTCCCCCATTGACCCCCATTGACCTTGCGGCTGTGCCTCCCCCCCCCCCACCCCGCAGGCAGATGCTGGACACGGAGGATGAGCTGCGGGAGATGGGGTCGGATGCGGCCGTGCCCTCGGAGGTGCGGGACTGGCTGGCGGCCACCTTCACGCAGCAGGCGCGGGCCAAGGGCCGCCGCGCCGAGGAGAAACCCAAGTTCCGCAGCATCGTGCACGCGGTGCAGGCCGGCATCTTCGTGGAGAGGTGGGGATGGGGGCACCGGGGCCGGGGGGCTGGGGGTCACAGAGGGGGCTGAGCGCCCAAGTGGGGCCTCAAGCGTCACAGATGGTGCTGAGCGCCAGGGGGTGGTCCCTTGATGCTTGGGTCCTCAAGTGTAAGGGTCCCCGAGGGGCAAAGAGGGTTCCCAAGCATCACAGAGGGTGCTGAGCACCAGGGGGGCCCCAAGGTCCCAGAGGGTGCTGAGCACCTCAAGTGGGTCCCCAAGCATCACAGAGGGTGCTGAGCGCCCAAGTGGGGCCTCAAGCATCACAGAGGGTGCTGAGCACCAGGGGGTGGTCCCTTGATGCTTGGGTCCTCAAGTGTAAGGGTCCCCAAGGGGCAAAGAGGGTTCCCTAGCATCACAGAGGGTGCTGAGCACCCAAGTGGGGCCTCAAGCATCACAGAAGGTGCTGAGCACCCAAGTGGGTCCCCAAGCATCACAGAGGGTGCTGAGCACCCAAGTGGGGCCCCAAGCATCACAGAGGGTGCTGAGCTCCAGGGGGGTGGTCCCTTGATGCTTGGGTCCTGGGTCCTCAAGTGTAAGGGTCCCCGAGGGGCAAAGAGGGTTCCCAAGCATCACAGAGGGTGCTGAGCACCCAAGTGGGGCCTCAAGCATCACAGAGGGTGCTGAGCACCCAAGTGGGGCCCCAAGCATCACAGAGGGTGCTGAGCACCCAAGTGGGGCCCCAAGCATCACAGAGGGCCATGAGCACCCAAGTGGGGCACCAAGCATCACAGAGGGCCATGAGCACCCAAGTGGGCCCCAAGCATCACAGAGGGTGCTGAGCGCCCGGGGGGGTGGTCCCAAGGGCAAGGTTGGGTGCCTGAGTGCAAGGGTCCTCAAGGACCAAAGAGGGTCCCCAAGGGGCAAAGAGGGTCCCCAAGCATCACAGAGGGTGCTGAGCACCCAGGGGATGATCCCAAGTGCAATGTTGGGTGCCTGAGTGGAAGGGTCCCCAAGGACCAAAGAGGGTCTCCAAGACTGGGTCCCTGAGTGCAAGGGTCCCCAAGGGGCAAAGAGGGTCCCCAAGCATCACAGAGGGTGCTGAGCACCCAAGTGGGTCCCCAAGCACCAAAGCGGGTCCTGAGCACCCAGGGGATGGTCCCAATTGCAAGGATCCCCAAGGACCAAAGAGGGGTCCCTGAGCACCCAGGAACTGTCCCCATCACCAAAGAGGGTCCTGAGCACCCAAGTGGTCCCCAAGCATCAAGGGCTGTCTCCTACCCCCAGGGTTTGTCCCACAGCACCCAAGTGGGTTCCCCAGCACCCACTTTTGCCCCAGCACCCATCTTTGCCCCAGCACCCACCTTTGCCCCAGCACCCACTTTTGCCCCAGCACCCACGTTTGCCCCAGCACCCACGTTTGCCCCAGCACCCACTTTTGCCCCAGCACCCATGTTTGCCCCCAGCACCCACTTTTGCCCCAGCACCCACGTTTGCCCCCAGCACCCACCTTTGCCCCAGCACCCATCTTTGCCCACAGCACCCATCTTTGCCCCAGCACCCACTTTTGCCCCAGCACCCATGTTTACCCCAGCACCCATGTTTGCCCCAGCACCCACTTTTGCCCCAGCACCCATGTTTGCCCCAGCACCCACTTTTGCCCCAGCACCCATGTTTGCCCCAGCACCCACTTTTGCCCCAGCACCCACTTTTGCCCCAGCACCCACTTTTGCCCCAGCACCCATGTTTGCCCCAGCACCCACTTTTGCCCCAGCACCCATGTTTGCCCCCAGCACCCATGTTTGCCCCCAGCACCCATGTTTGCCCCAGCACCCACTTTTGCCCCAGCACCCATGTTTGCCCCCAGCACCCACTTTTGCCCCAGCACCCACTTTTGCCCCAGCACCCATGTTTGCCCCCAGCACCCATGTTTGCCCCCAGCACCCACATCACCCCATCCCTTGCAGGATGCTTCGCCGGTTGTACACAGCCGTGGGGCCCACTTACTCCAGCTCCGTCCTCAACTGCCTGAAGGTACCAGGGGGTGATTGGGGGGGGCACCCCAATTCCCTAGGGATGGATGGATGGGATTTTCCCATGGGAGATGGCACCCGGTGCTGCTGGGCATGGGTGGGCATCACTGGGAATGGTTGGGTACCCCTGGGTAGAGCTCAGCATCCCTGCGCTTCAGTGGCCATCCCTGGGGCATCCCTGAGCATCCCTGCCCTTGGCATCCTTGTGCATCCCTGGTGCATCCCTGCCCTTCTGCATCCCTGTGCATCCCTGTTCATCCCTGTTCATCCCTGAGCATCCCTGCCCTTGGCATCCTTGTGCATCCCTGGTGCATCCCTGGTGCGTCCCTGCCCTTGGGCATCCCTGCTCATCCCTGGTACATCCTTGTGCATCCCTGTGCATCCCTGCCCTTGGCATCCTTGTGCATCCCTGGTGCATCCCTGCCCTTGTGAATCCCTGTGCATCCCTGAGCATCCCTGCCCTTGGCATCCTTGTGCATCCCTTGTGCATCCCTGAGCATCCCTGCCCTTGGCATCCCTGTTCATCCCTGGTACATCCTTGTGCATCCCTGTGCATCCCTGAGCATCCATGCCCCTGTGCATCCCTGTTCATCCCTGGTACATCCTTGTGCATCCCTGAGCATCCCTGGCACATCCCTGTGCATCCTGGGTGCATCCCTTCCATGGCTCAGCATCCCTGTGCTTCAGTGGCCATCCCTGGGGCATCCCTGAGCATCCTTGCCCTTGTGCATCCCTGGTGCATCCCTGATGCATCCCTGGTGCATCCCTGGTGCATCCCTTCCATGGCTCAACATTCCCGAGCTTCCCTGTCCCTTGCTGAGCATCCCATGGGATGTCCTCTCCCATGGTGACACCCCCATGTCCCGTCCCCCCCCCCCCCAAAAGAGCCTCGACGTGTGGTGCTTCGACGTCTTCACGCTGAACCAGATGACGGAGGAGCACTCCCTGAGGACCATCGTCTTCGAGCTCCTCACCCGACACAACCTCAACAGCCGCTTCAAGGTGCGCCCATGCCCCTTGCCCGTGCGCACCCATGGGTGCTGTGGGGGGGGGACCTTTCCATCCATGTATCCGTGCCCCAGATCCCGGCCGTCTTCCTCAACACGCTGCTGGATGCGCTGGAAACGGGCTACGGGAAGTACCGGAATCCCTACCACAACCAGGTCCACGCTGCCGACGTCACCCAGACCGTCCATTGCTTCCTGGTCCGCACGGGCATGTTGGTAGGGTCCCATTTGGGGGTCCCATGGGGGTCCTATGGGGTCTAACGGGGGTCCCGTGCTGTCGCGTGGGTGCCCCGGCCATGCTGGTCCAAGCGATGCTTGTTGCCATGGAGGCGGTGCCACCGTAGCAACGGTGCTGGGATGATGATGGGGAGCGGAAGGGGGGGGGAGCAGGGTGACATTGGGGTGACACACGCACGCACACGTGTCCGCACGCGCCTGCACACGTGTGACACATGCATGTGTGGGTGTCCCCAGCACTACCTGACGGAGCTCGAGGTCCTGGCCATCATCTTCGCCGCCGCCATCCATGACTACGAGCACACGGGCACCACCAACAGCTTCCACATCCAGACCAAGTGAGGGGGGGCGCCGGTGCCGTGGGTGCCGTGGGTGGCATGGAATGGGTGCCATGGGTGCCATGGGTGCCATGGAATGGGTGCCATGAGTGCCGTGGGTGGCGTGCCATGGGTGCCATGGGTGGCATGGAATGGGTGGCATGGGTGGCATGGGTGCCATGGGTGGCGTGCCATGGGTGCCATGGGTGGCATGGAATGGGTGCCATGGGTGCCATGGGTGGCGTGCCATAGCATGGAATGGGTGGCATGGAATGGGTGGCATGGGTGGCATGGGTGCCATGAGTGCCATGGGTGGCGTGCCATGGGTGCCATGGGTGGCATGCCATAGCATGGAATGGGTGCCATGGGTGCCATGGGTGGCATGTCATAGCATGGAATGGGTGGCATGGAATGGGTGGCATGGGTACCATGGGTGCCATGAGTGCCATGGGTGGCGTGCCATGGGTGCCATGGGTGGCATGCCATAGCATGGAATGGGTGGCATGGGTGCCATGGGTGTCATGGCTTAGTGTGGAATGGGTGGCATGGAATGGGTGGCATGGGTGCCATGGGTGGCATGGCTTAGTGTGGAATGGGTGGCATGGAATGGGTGCCATGGGTGGCATGCCATAGCATGGAATAGGTGCCATGGGTGCCATGGGTGGCATGCCATAGCATGGAATGGGTGGCATGGAATGGGTGGCATGTGTGCCATGGGTGGCATGGCTTAGTGTGGAATGGGTGGCATGGAATGGGTGGCATGGGTGCCATGGGTGGCATGGCTTAGTGTGGAATGGGTGGCATGGAATGGGTGGCATGGGTGGCATGGGTGCCATGAGTGCCATGGGTGGCGTGCCATGGGTGCCATGGGTGGCGTGCCATGGGTGCCATGGGTGGCATGGAATGGGTGGCATGGGTGCCATGGGTGGCATGGCTTAGTGTGGAATGGGTGGTGTGGCATGAGCAGGGCAGGGGACCTGCTATGGGCATGGAAAGCAGCACCCTGGGGACACCCAGGACGCCCAATGCCATTGAGAGGGGCAGGATCCAGATGTGCTGGCACCCAATGCCATTGATGGGGCAGGATACAGATGTGCTGGCACCCAATGCCATTGATAGGGGCAGGATACAGATGTGCTGGCACCCAATGCCATTGATGGGGCAGGATACAGATGTGCCTTGGGGGTTCCCAATGCCATTGATGGGGCAGGATACAGATGTGTTGGCACCTTGATGGTACCCAAGGCCATGCCTACAGATGTGTCAGCATCTTGGTGGTACCCAAGGCCACGGATACAGATGTGCTGTCATCTTGGGGGTACCCAATGTCATTGATAGGGGCAGGATACAGATGTGCAGGCACCTTGGTGGTACCCAATGCCACGGATACAGATGCCCCAGCATCTTGATGGTACCCAATGCCATGCATACAGATGTGCCAACACTTTTTTGGTACCCAAGGCCACGAATACAGATGTGCCAACACCTTGGTGGTACCCAGGGCCATGCATACAGATGTGCAGGCACCTTGGTGGTACCCAATGCCACGGATACAGATGCGCCAGCATCTTGATGGTACCCAATGCCATGCATACAGATGTGCCAACACCTTGGTGGTACCCAAGGCCACGGATACAGATGTGCTGTCACCTTGGGGGTACCCAATGTCATTGATAGGGGCAGGATACAGATGTGCTGGCACCTTGGTGGTACCCAAGGCCGTGCATACAGATGTGGCAACACCTTGGTGGTACCCAAGGCCATGCATACAGATGTGCCAACACCTTGGTGGTACCCAAGGCCATGCCTACAGATGCGCCAGCATCTTGATGGTACCCAAGGCCACGGATACCGATGCTCTGCCCCCCATCCCGAGGACACCCCTCTCCCCCCCCCCCATCCCGGTGCTGTCCCCCCCAGGTCCGACTGTGCCATCCTGTACAACGACCGCTCGGTGCTGGAGAACCACCACATCAGCGCCGCCTTCCGGCTCATGCAGGACGAGGAGATGAACATCTTCGTCAACCTCACCAAGGACGAGTTCGCGTAAGGGGGGCTCATCCCCATCGCATCCCCAACTCTTTGGGGGGGGGGGGGGGATGGGGGGGTGTGGATGGGGTGGCAGGGGGGGGCTGATGCTGTTTCCCCCCCCTTCCCTTCTCCTTGGGGTGCAGGGAGCTGCGGGCGCTGGTGATCGAGATGGTGCTGGCCACCGACATGTCCTGCCACTTCCAGCAGGTCAAGAGCATGAAGACGGCGCTGCAGCAGCTCGAGAGGTGAGTGCCGATGGACCCCATCGCTGTGGATGAGGGGGGGTTAAAGGGGGGGATCAGGCTCGGTTTGGGGGTTAAAAGGGGGGGGATCAAGGTTGGTTTTGTGGTGAAAAGGGGGGGATCAAGCTCGGTTTTGGGGTGAAAAGGGGGGGATCAAGCTCGGTTTTAGGTTTAAAAGGGGAGATCAAGCTCGGTTGTGGGGTTAAAAGGGGGGGATCAAGCTCGGTTGTGGGGTTAAAAGAGGGGACTCAAGCTCAATTTGGGGTTAAAGGGGGGGATCAAGCTTGGTTTTGGGTTTAAAAGGGGGGGATCAAGGTTTGTTTTGGGGTAAAAGGGGGGGATCAAGCTCGGTTTTGGGTTTAAAAGGGGGGATCAAGCTCAGTTTTGGGTTTAAAAGGGGGGATCAAGCTCGGTTTTGGGGTTAAAAGGGGGGGGATCAAGCTCGGTTTTGGGTTTAAAAGAGGGGGATCAAGCTCGGTTTTGGGGTTAAAAGAGGGGACTCAAGCTCAATTTGGGGTTAAAGGGGGGGATCAAGCTCGGTTTTGGGTTTAAAAGCGGGGATCAAGCTCGGTTTTGGGTTTAAAAGGGGGGGATCAAGCTCGGTTGTGGGGTTAAAAGAGGGGACTCAAGCTCAATTTGGGGTGAAAAGGGGGGATCAAGCTCGGTTTTGGGTTTAAAAGGGGGGATCAAGCTCGGTTTTGGGTTTAAAAGGGGGGGATCAAGCTCGGTTGTGGGGTTAAAAGAGGGGACTCAAGCTCAATTTGGGGTTAAAGGGAGGGATCAAGCTCAGTTTTAGGTTTAAAAGGGGGGGGATCAAGCTCGGTTTTGGGTTTAAAAGCGGGGATCAAGCTCGGTTTTGGGTTTAAAAGGGGGGGATCAAGCTCGGTTTTGGGTTTAAAAGGGGGGATCAAGCTCGGTTTTGGGTTTAAAAGGGGGGATCAAGCTCGGTTTTGGGTTTAAAAGGGGGGATCAAGCTCGGTTTTGGGGTGAAAAGGGGGGATCAAGCTCGGTTTTAGGTTTAAAAGGGGAGATCAAGCTCGGTTGTGGGGTTTAAAAGGGGGATCAAGCTCGGTTTTGGGTTTAAAAGGGGGGGATCAAGCTCGGTTTTAGGTTTAAAAGGGGAGATCAAGCTCGGTTTTGGGTTTAAAAGGGGAGATCAAGCTCGGTTGTGGGGTGGGGGGGATCAAGCTCGGTTTTAGGTTTAAAAGGGGGGATCAAGCTCGGTTTTGGGTTTAAAAGGGGGGGATCAAGCTCGGTTTTGGGGTGAAAAGGGGGGGATCAAGCTCGGTTTTGGGTTTAAAAGGGGGGATCAAGCTCGGTTTTGGGGTCCCCCCCTCTTCACCAGGATCGACAAGTCCAAGGTGCTGTCGCTGCTGCTGCACGCGGCCGACATCAGCCACCCCACCAAGCAGTGGTCGGTGCACAGCCGCTGGACCAAGGCCCTTATGGAGGAGTTCTTCCGGCAGGTAGGGCCAGGTGTGGGGCTGGGATAAAGGGGGGGGGGGATGAGACATGGATGGATGATGGATGATGGATGGATGGATGGATGGATGATGGATGGATGGATGATGGATGATGCATGGATGATGGATGGATGGATGATGGATGGATGATGGATGGATGGATGATGGATGGATGATGGATGATGCATGGATGATGGATGATGGATGATGGATGATGGATGATGGATGGATGGATGGATGGATGGATGGATGGATGGATGATGGATGGATGATGGATGATGGATGGATGGATGGATGGATGGATGATGGATGGATGATGGATGATGGATGATGGATGGATGGATGGATGGATGGATGATGGATGGATGATGGATGATGGATGATTGATGGATGATGGATGGAGGGATGATGGGTAGAGGGATGATGGATGGATGATGGATGGAGGGATGGATGGATGGATGGATGGATGGATGGATGGATGGATGATGGATGATGGATGATGGATGATGGATGATGGATGGATGATGGATGATGGATGATGGATGGATGATGGATGATGGATGGATGATGGATGATGGATGGATGATGGATGATGGATGGATGATGGATGATGGATGGATGATGGATGGATGGATGGATGGATGGATGATGGATGGATGGATGGATGGATGATGGATGGATGGATGATGGATGATGGATGATGGATGGATGGATGATGGATGGATGATGGATGGATGATGGATGGATGGATGATGGATGGATGGATGATGGATGGATGATGGATGATGGATGATGGATGGATGATGGATGGATGGATGATGGATGGATGGATGATGGATGGATGGATGATGGATGGATGGATGGATGATTGATGGATGGATGGATGGATGGATGGATGGATGATGGATGATGGATGGATGGATGATGGATGGATGATGGATGATGGATGATGGATGGATGGATGGATGGATGATGGATGATGATGGATGGATGATGGATGGATGATGGATGGATGGATGATGGATGATGGATGGATGGATGGATGGATGGATGATGGATGGATGATGGATGGATGATGGATGGATGATGGATGGATGATGGATGGATGGATGATGGATGGATGGATGTGGGCATCCCGTGCGGATGCGGCTCCCTTGTGTTGCCAGGGGGACAAAGAAGCCGAGCTGGGGCTCCCCTTCTCACCGCTCTGCGACCGCACGTCCACACTGGTGGCCCAGTCCCAGATTGGTGAGTGGGGATGGATGGGGAGGGATGGAGAAGCCCCCCCACCCCACACCCCCCATAGGGGGTGTCCCCGTTGTCACCGTGTCCCTGCCCCATGCCAGGCTTCATCGACTTCATCGTGGAGCCCACCTTCTCCGTGCTGACCGACGTGGCGGAGAGGATGGTGCTGCCCGCGGCCGAGGAGGGCACCAAGGGCAATGGCAACGCCGTGGGCAACCAGCAGGGCAGGTTGGTTGGGGACACCCGAGGTCACCCAGATGTGCTGGTGCCCAATGTCATTGATGGGGCAGGATACAGATGTGCTGGTGCCCAGTGTCATTGATGGGGCAGGATACAGATGTGCTGGTGCCCAGTGTCATTGATGGGGCAGGATACAGATGTGCTGGTACCCAATGTCATTGATGGGACAGGATACAGATGTGCTGGTACCCAATTTCATTGATGGGGAAGGATACAGATGTGCTGGTACCCAATTTCATTGATGGGGAAGGATACAGATGTGCTAGTACCCAATGTCATTGATGGGACAGGATACAGATGTGCTGGTACCCAATTTCATTGATGGGGAAGGATACAGATGTGCTAGTACCCAATGTCATTGATGGGACAGGATACAGATGTGCTGGTACCCAATTTCATTGATACGGACAGGATACAGATGTGCTGGTACCCAATGTCATTGATGAGGCAGGATACAGATGTGCTGGTACCCAATGTCATTGATGGGTCAGGATACAGATGTGCTGGTACCCAATTTCATTGATGGGGAAGGATACAGATGTGCTGGTACCCAATGTCATTGATGAGGAAGGATACAGATGTGCTGGTACCCAATGTCATTGATGGGACAGGATACAGATGTGCTGGTACCCAAAGTCATTGATACGGACAGGATACAGATGTGCTGGTACCCAATGTCATTGATGAGGCAGGATACAGATGTGCTGGTACCCAATGTCATTGATGGGTCAGGATACAGATGTGCTGGTACCAATGTCATTGATGGGGCAGGATACAGATGTGCTGGTACCTGTGCCATTGATGGGGAAGGATACAGATGTGCTGGTACCTATGTCATTGATACGGGCAGGATACAGATGTGCTGGTACCAATGTCATTGATACGGACAGGATACAGATGTGCTGGTACCAGTGCCATTGATGGGGAAGGATACAGATGTGCTGGTACCAGTGTCATTGATACGGGCAGGGTACAGATGTGCTGGTACCCAAAGTCATTGATACGGACAGGATACAGATGTGCTGGTACCCAGTGTTATTGATGGGGAAGGAAACAGATGTGCTGGTACCAATGTCATTGATGGGGCAGGATACAGATGTGCTGGTACCAAAGTCATTGATGGGGCAGGATAGAGATGTACCAGCACCCTGGGAGTACCCAATGCCATTGACATGGGCAGGGTACAGATGTGCTGTCACCCTGGTCTCACCCAATGCCATTGGCAGGGTCAGGACACAGATGTGCCGCCCCCCTGGGGACACCCAAGGTGTCCTTTGCCTCAGTTTCCCCTTCCCTATGGGATGTTGGTGGGGCCCAGCCTGGGCTCGGGGCTCGGGGGGGGTGTCCCCACTCCATTGGGAGCAGCGGAGGCTCCGGTCCTGGTCCCAGCGGTCCCTGTCCCCCAGCTCGCAGTGGCGGCAGCCGGGCCTGGATGAACACGTGGACGTGGGGGACGTCAAGGCCAACCTGGCCACCTTCCGCTCCACGTGGCTCAAGTACCTGCAGGAGAACAAGCAGAAGTGGAAGGAGCGGGCAGCGAGCGGTAGGTGACGGCCACCATGGCCACTATGGACACCATGTGGTCACCAGGCCACCATGGACACCATGGCCATAATGGTCACAATGGCCACCATGGCCACAATGGGCACCATGGGCATCAAAGTCATCATAGCCACCATGGACACCATACGGTCACCAGGTCACCATAGCCACTATGGCCACCATGGACACCATGTGGTCACCAGGCCACCATGGACACCATGGCCATAATGGTCACAATGGCCACCATGGCCACAATGAGCACCATGGGCATCGTAGTCATCATAGCCACCATGGGACACCATGTGGTCACCAGGCCACCATGGACACCATGGCCATAATGGTCACAATGGCCACCATGACCACAATGGGCACAATGGCCACCATGGCCACAATGGGCACCGTGGGCATCATAGTCATCATAGCCACCATGGACACCATACGGTCACCAGGTCACCATAGCCACTATGGCCACCATGGACACCATGTGGTCACCAGGCCACCATGGGCACCATGGCCATAATGGTCACAATGGCCACCATGGCCACAATGGGCACCATGGGCATCGTAGTCATCATAGCCACCATGGGACACCATGTGGTCACCAGGCCACCAGGCACCATGGCCATGGTCACAATGGCCACCATGACCACAATGGGCACAATGGCCACCATGGCCACAATGGGCACCATGGGCATCATAGTCATCATAGCCACCATGGACACCATACGGTCACCAGGTCACCATAGCCACTATGGCCACCATGGACACCATGTGGTCACCAGGCCACCATGGACACCATGGCCATAATGGTCACAATGGCCATCATGGCCACAGTGGTCACCATGGCCACAATGGTCATCATAGCCACCATGGGCATTGTAGTCATCATAGCCACCATGGACACCATGTGGTCACCAGGCCACCATAGCCACTATGGCCACTATGGACACAATGGTCACAATGGCTATCATGGCCTCAATGGTCATCATGGACACTGTGGCCACAATGGTCACCATGGACACCATGCGGTCACCAGGCCACCATAACTACTGTGGCCACCATGGCCACAATGGTCACCATGGGCATCATAGCCACCATGGATACCATGTGGCCACCAGGCCACCATAGCCACTGTGGCCACCATGGACACCATGGCCACAATAGTCATCATAGCCACCATGGACACCATGCGGTCACCAGGCCACCATAGCCACCATGACCACCATGGCCACCATGGCCACTATGGCCACAATGTTCATCACAGCTACCATAGCCACCATGAACACCATGGTCACATTGGCCACTATGGTCACCATTGTCACCATGGCCACAATGGTCACCATGGTCATCATAGCCACTATGACCACCATGGACACCATGTGGTCACCAGGCCACCATGGCCATGATGGCCACAATGGTCACCATGGTCATCATAGCCACCATGACCACCATGGACACCATGGCCACTATGGTCACTATGGCCACAATGGTCACCATGGCCACCATGTAGTCACCAGGCCACCATGGCCACTATGCTCACTATGGCCACAATGGTCATCATAGCCACCCTGACCACCATGGATACCATGGCCACTATGGTCACCATGGTCATCATAGCCACCATGACCACCACGGACACCATGGCCACTACGGTCACCATGGTCATCATAGCCACCATGACCACCATGGCCACCACGGTCGCTATGGCCACAATGGTCATCATAGCCACCATGACCACCATGGACACCATGGCCACTACGGTCACCATGGTCATCATAGCCACCATGACCACCATGGACACCATGGCCACTACGGTCACCATGGTCATCATAGCCACCATGACCACCATGGACACCATGGCCACTATGGTCACAATGGTCATCATAGCCACCATGACCACCATGGACACCATGGCCACTATGGTCACCATGGTCATCATAGCCACCATGACCACCATGGCCACCATGGCCACTATGGCCACAACGGTCACCATTGCCACCATGACCACCATGGACACCATGGCCACTATGGCCACAACGGTCACCATTGCCACCATGACTACCATGGCCACTGTGGTTACCATGGCCACTACGGTCACCATGGTCACCATTGCCACCATGACCACCATGACCACCATGGCCACTGTGGTTACCATGGCCACTACGGTCACCATGGTCATCATAGCCACCATGACCACCATGGCCACCACGGTTGCTATGGCCACAACGGTCACCATTGCCACCATGGCCAGCACATCCCATGATGGGCTCCCCCAGTCTATGGGGCTGAGCCGGGGGTCAGCAGCCCCCTTCCATCCCCACGTCCCTCCCTAGGCATCACGGACCAGTCATCCATTGATGAGCTCTCACCCAGCGAGGAGCAGCCGGGGCCCGACCAGCACCGGCACAACGGGGACGTGGAATAACGCCGGGAAGAGCGAGGTGGGAACACCGGGAACACCGGGAACACCGGGAGGGGGTGGTGGTGGTGGTGGCAGCAGCATCGCTGTGACCCCATACCCATCCCCGTGCCGCCAGGTCCTCATCCAGCCAAGTGCCACCGTCTCACCCAAAGTCTTTGACACCATCGAGCCCAGCCCCATCCACAGGGACGGAGCCGCCCGGGGACGCGCAAGGATCGGTGCCGGGAGCATTCCCGGGATGGGGACCCCCGGAGCATCCCCCCCCCCCCCCCACTTTACCATGGGCCTGTTTTGAGCCGGTCCCCGGGGCCGGTGGCACCGAGCCTGTCACTGCCACAGCGAACCCAAGGGGTTCGGGCCACAACGATGGCTTTTTAATAGAGCTTCTCCTCGCCCCAGTGCTGGGGGGGGGACACACACGCACACATGGGGGCACCCATGGCACCGCTGCCCTGCTGGGGGCACCCGGTGATGGGCGTCCCCATTGCAACCCCCAAAGGGTGGCACGTCCCCTGTGGGGCGCCTCAAGGGGGTCCCCTGGGCTCCTGCCCTATGGGATACGGGGCAGGGAGGTGGTGATGGGGCTGGAGCGGGAGCTGGGAATGGGGTGGAGGTGGCAGGACCAGCCCCTGGCTCTGGTGTGGTGTCTGTGTGTCCCCCCCCAGCTGGTGTCCCCCCAGGGTCCCCCAGCTCCAGGGTGCTTCCAGTATCAGTGGCTCCAGCAGTGCCCTTGGTATCCCCCTTCCCTGCTTCCTCCTGCCCTGCTCTGCCTCCAGCATCCTCCAGCACCCCATGGGCCTGGAGCATCCTCCTGCATCCCATGGGCCTGGAGCATCCTCCTGCATCCCATGGACCTGGAGCATCCTCCTGCATCCCATGGGCATGGAGCATCCTCCTGCATCCCATGGACCTGGAGCATCCTCCTGCATCCCATGGGCATGGAGCATCCTCCTGCATCCCATGGGCCTGGAGCATCCTCCTGCATCCCATGGGCATGGAGCATCCTCCTGCATCCCATGGGCCTGGAGCATCCTCCTGCATCCCAGTGTCCCTTGAGCATCCTCCAGCAATCCCGGCTCTGGTGTGCTCGAGCATCTTCCAGCTCCGGCATCCTCCTGCACTGGCATCCCGGCTCCCAGTGTCCCTCCAGCATCCTGGTCCTGGTGTGCTTTGAGCATCCTCCAGCATCCCAGCTCCAGCGTGCTCCAGCATCTTCCAGCTCTGGCATCCCAGCTCCCAGTGTCCCTCCAGTACCCTCTGCCATCCTGGTCCCAGTGTGCATCCAACAGCTCCCAGCATCCCGGCTCCGGTGTGCCTGGACCCTCCTCTGGCACCCGGCTCTGGTGCGCTCGAGCATCCTCCAGCTCCAGCATCCTCCCGCTCTGGTCCCCAAGCTCGGGTGTGCCTTGAGCATCCCAGCTCCTGGCATTCCATGAGCATCCTCCAGCATCCCAGTGTGCCTCGAGCATCCTCCAGCTCCAGCATCCTCCTGCCCTGGCATCCTTGTGCATCCCTCGAGCATCCTTTGGCATCCTGGTGTGCTCCGAGCATCCTTTGGCATCCCGGTGTGCTCTGAGCATCCTTTGGTATCCCGGTGTGCTCTGAGCATCCTTTGGCATCCCGGTGTGCTCCGAGCATCCTTTGGCATCCCGGTGTGCTCTGAGCATCCTTTGGCATCCCTGTGTGCTCCGAGCATCCTTTGGCATCCCGGTGTGCTCTGAGCATCCTTTGGCATCCCGGTGTGCTCCGAGCATCCTTTGGCATCCCGGTGTGCTCCGAGCATCCTTTGGTATCCCGGTGTGCTCCGAGCATCCTTTGGCATCCCGGTGTGCTCTGAGCATCCTTTGGTATCCTGGTGTGCTCTGAGCATCCTTTGGCATCCCGGTGTGCTCTGAGCATCCTTTGGTATCCCGGTGTGCTCTGAGCATCCTTTGGTATCCCGGTGTGCTCTGAGCATCCTCCAGCATCCTGGTGTGCTCCGAGCATCCTTTGGCATCCCGGTGTGCTCCGAGCATCCTCCGACATCCCGGCGTGCTCCAAGCATCCTTTGGTATCCAGGTGTGCTCCGAGCATCCTTTGGCATCCCAGTGTGCTCCAAGCATCCTTTGGTATCCCGGTGTGCTCCGAGCATCCTTTGGCATCCTGGTGTGCTCCGAGCATCCTTTGGCATCCCGGTGTGCTCCGAGCATCCTTTGGTATCCAGGTGTGCTCTGAGCATCCTTTGGCATCCTGGTGTGCTCCGAGCATCCTCCAGCATCCTAGTGTGCTCCGAGCATCCTTTGGTATCCCGGTGTGCTCCGAGCATCCTCCAGCATCCTGGTGTGCTCCGAGCATCCTTTGGTATCCCGGTGTGCTCCGAGCATCCTTTGGCATCCCGGTGTGCTCCGAGCATCCTTTGGCATCCCGGTGTGCTCCGAGCATCCTTTGGTATCCGGGTGTGCTCCGAGCATCCTCCAGCATCCCCGTGTGCTCCGAGCATCCTTTGGCATCCCGGATCCAGCGTGCTCGAGCATCCTTTGGTACCCTGGTGTGATCTGAGCATCCTCCAGCTCCGACATCCCCCCAGCTCCCATCTCCGCCTCCCTTCCCGTCGGTGCCCATCACCCATGTGGAAGGGGGGGGCCCCGTCCGTGTTTGTCCTTTATCCCCCCCCCCGCACACGCATGTGAGACCGCGCCGCAGCAGCACCGCTATCGAGCAATGAATAAACCACCACCACCAGCCTGGACCCCATCGCCTCCTCCCTCAATGGGAACACCGGGAATGGGGACAAGGGGGTCCCATGGCTGCTGCCCCCCCCCCCCCCTCCCCAAAAAATGGGGTCTGACCCCCCCCAAGCGTAAAGGCAAAGATGAAGCCATGGGGAGAAGGGATCCCTTTAATACCGGCTTGGGTGGGTGGGGGGGACACGACCCGCTCGTCACGCGTGAACACGCGTGTTCCGTGTGGTGCAAAGGGTGCAGGAGTGCCCCCCCCCCCCCCTTTATCCCCTTCCCGTGTCCATGTGTGCACATGCCCCCCCCCCCCATGGTGCATGTGTGTGCGCATCACACGTGTGGGATGTGGGGGGGGGGCAGCTCCCTCTGCCCCCCCCCCCCCCAAGGGATGGGGGTGCAGTGGGGGGGGTGTCACCCATTGGGGGTGGGGGGAGGCAGGGGATGGGGGGGGGGGCAGCCCGGCTGCCCCTTGTCCCCACAGCCCCCCCCGGGGGGACCTGCCCTGGGGGAGCCCCACAGCGGCCGCTGGCGTCTAGAAAAGGCTCTCATAGAAAAGGGGAGGTGGCAGCTCCGGAGGGGGGGGGGGGAGGGCCTGGGGGCAAAGGGGGGCAGCGATGGGGCAAGGGAGCCCCATGGGGAGGGGGTCGTTCCCCCGTGTCCCCCCCCCCCCAAAATCTCCAGCCCCAGCGATGCCCCCCCTGCACCCCCGTCACTGTCCTCTGGGTGGCGCTCAAGGACCTGCGGGGTGGTCCCAGTGCTCCCCCCCCCCCCCCTTGCCCCAATGTCCCAGTACAGCTCCCCAGTGCTCCCATTAACCCCATTGCCCCCATTAACCCCATTAACCCCATTAACCCCATTGCCCCCATTACTCCCCATTGCCCCCTCTTGCCCCCATTAACCCCCTTGCCCCCATTACTCCCCATTGCCCCCTCTTGCCCCCATTACTCCCCATTGCCCCCATTACTCCCCATTGCCCCCTCTTGCCCCCATTAACCCCATTGCCCCCATTAACCCCATGAACCCCATTGCCCCCATTACTCCCCATTGCCCCCCTTGCCCCCATTAACCCCGTTGCTCCAGTGCCCCCATTGCCCTCATTACCCCCATTGACCCCTTGTCCCCATTGCCCCACATTGCCCCCATTATCCCCTTGGTCCCCATGCCCCCATTACCCCCATTAATCCCATTACCCCCCTTGCCCCCATTAGCCCGATTGCCCCCTTGCCCCCATTGTCCCCATTGCCCCCATTGCCCCCTTGGCCCCATTGCCCCCATTACCCCCATTACCCCCATTACCCCCCTTGCCCCCATTACCCCCCTTGCCCCCATTTACCCCCATTACCCCCATTACCCCCATTGCCCCATTGACCCCATTGCCCCCCTTGCCCCATTACCCCCCTTGCCCCCATTGCCCCCATTACCCCCCTTGCCCCCATTGCCCCCATTACCCCCATTGCCCCCATTGCCCCCATTGCCCCCATTACCCCCATTGCCCCCCTTGCCCCCATTGCCCCCATTACCCCCCTTGCCCCCATTGCCCCCATTACCCCCATTACCCCCCATTCCCCCCATTTCCCCCATTCCCCCATTGCCCAGCACTCACCTACTGGCCTCCTGCAGCCCCTTTCCCGGTGCCTTCCTTTGGTGCTCTGTGGGTGCCCTCCTTGGCCTGGCTCCGTCTCCCATCCCCGGGGGTCCCTGTGGGTGCTGGGGGGTGAGCCCCTTCCCCCCCCCCCCTTAAACCCCCTTTAACCCCTCCCCTCCTCATTGCCCCCATTGCTCTCACCAGGGCCGGGATCCCCTTGGTGCTTGGGGCTGGCGCTGCCGTCCCCCCCCCGACAATGGGGGGCTCCTTCCTCCTCCTCCTCCTCTTCCTCCCCTGGCTCCTGCTTGCAGAGGTGATGCTCCACCATCATCTGCAGCTCTGCCGGGCGGGGGGGGGCACTGGTGACCGTCCCCATGCTCCCCCCCCCACCTCCCACCTTCCACTCTGCCCCATGGGCACCCCCTAAGTGCCCCGTGTCCCCCCCCCCAAATTACCTTTCATGGTGGGGGTGCTGCGGGAAACCTTCTTCCTCTGCCGGGGGGACATGGCCAGGCCTGACTGAGGGAGGGGGCTTCAGTGAATGGGGGGGGACCCATAGGGGTACCCCCACCCCATAGAGGCAGCACCTACCTTGAGCAAGGGGTTGGGCAGCCGGTCCTCATCGATCTCTATGGGGGGGGACACAGAAGGACCGAGGGGTCAGGATGGGTGCTGGGCTCCATCCTGCATCCCCAATGGTGGGATACAGGAGGACCAAGTGATGGGTGCTGGGTTTCATCCTGATTCCCAATGGTGGGATACAGAAGGACCAAGTGATGGGTGCTGGGCTCCATCCTGCATCCCCCCAATGGTGGGACACAGAAGGACCAAGTGATGGGTGCTGGGTTTCATCCTGCATCCCCAATGGTGGGATACAGGAGGACCAAGTGATGGGTGCTGGGCTCCATCCTGTATCCCCAATGGTGGGATACAGGAGGACCAAGTGATGGGTGCTGGGTTTCATCCTGCATCCCCAATGGTGGGATACAGAAGGCCCAAGTGATGGGTGCTGGGTTTCATCCTGCATCCCCAATGGTGGGATACAGGAGGACCAAGTGATGGGTGCTGGGTTTCATCCTGATTCCCAATGGTGGGATACAGAAGGACCAAGTGATGGGTGCTGGGCTCCATCCTGCATCCCCAATGGTGGGATACAGGAGGACCAAGTGATGGGTGCTGGGCTCCATCCTGCATCCCCAATGGTGGGATACAGGAGGACCAAGTGATGGGTGCTGGGCTCCATCCTGCATCCCCAATGGTGGGATACAGGAGGACCAAGTGATGGGTGCTGGGCTCCATCCTGCACCCCAATGGGAGGCACCATGGGACCCCCAGCATCACCAGCACTCCCTATGTCGCCATGGCAACCAGCATCCAACCCCTCATGCCCTCAACACTATGGGGCTGCATCCTGAGCCCTATAAGTGATGCTGAGCCCCACGGAGCTGATCCATTCGGTGGGGGGGGGGGTTGGGGGGCCGTGCCTGCCCCCAAAGGCCACGTTCCGGGCTGGGGGCACTGAAATGTCACCGGGGGGGGGGGGGCCCCGTGCCTGTGGCTCCGGTGTCGCTGGCACGGTCCCATCCAGGCAGCTGCTGCCCAGGGAGATGGATGGGGGGAGCCTGGGAGCGGGCACAGGGATGTGGGGATGGTGCCAGGCTGGGGGGGGGGGCAGGATGAGACCCGGTGCGGGGTCCTGAGCCTCATATGGGGGGTTCTGAGCGTCATATGGGGGGTCCTGAGTGTCATATGGGGGGTTCTGAGTGTCATATGGGGGTCCTGAGCCTCATATGGGGGGTTCTGAGCGTCATATGGGGGGTTCTGAGTGTCATATGGGGGGTCGTGAGTGTCATATGGGGGGTCCTGAGTGTCATATGGGGGGTCCTGAGTGTCATATGGGGGGTTCTGAGTGTCATATGGGGGTCCTGAGCCTCATATGGGGGGTCCTGAGTGTCATATGGGGGGTTCTGAGTGTCATATGGGGGGTCCTGAGTGTCATATGGGGGGTACTGTCTGTCATATAGAGGGTCCTGAGTGTCATATGGGGGGTTCTGAGTGTCATATGGGGGGTCCTGAGCGTCATATGGGGGGTTCTGAGTGTCATATGGGGGGTTCTGAGTGTCATATGGGGGGTCCTGAGCGTCATATGGGGGGTTCTGAGTGTCATATGGGGGGTTCTGAGTGTCATATGGGGGGTTCTGAGTATCATATGGGGGGTCCTGAGTGTCATATGGGGGGTTCTGAGCGTCATATGGGGGGTTCTGAGTGTCATATGGGGGGTACTGTGTGTCATATGGGGGGTTCTGAGTGTCACATAGGGGGTCCTGAGTATCATATGGGGGTCCTGAGTGTCATATGGGGGGTTCTGAGTGTCATATGGGAGTCCTGAGTGTCATATGGGGGGTCCTGAGCATCATATGGGGGGTTCTGAGCATCATATGGGGGGTTCTGAGTGTCATATGGGGGGTCCTGAGTGTCATATGGGGGTCCTGAGTGTCATATGGGGGGTTCTGAGTGTCATATGGGGGGTCCTGAGTGTCATATGGGGGGTTCTGAGTGTCATATGGGGGGTCCTGAGTGTCATATGGGGGGTTCTGAGTGTCATATGGGGGGTACTGTCTGTCATATAGGGGGTCTTGAGTGTCATATGGGGGGTTCTGAGCATCATATGGGGGGTCCTGAGTGTCATATGGGGGGTCCTGAGTATCATATGGGGGGTTCTGAGTGTCATATGGGGGGTCCTGAGTGTCATATGGGGGTTCTGAGTGTCACATAGGGGGTCCTGAGTGTCATATGGGGGTCCTGAGTGTCATATGGGGGGTTCTGAGTGTCATATGGGGGGTCCTGAGTGTCATATGGGGGGTTCTGAGTGTCATATGGGGGTCCTGAGTGTCATATGGGGGGCTCTGAGTGTCATATGGGGGTCCTGAGTGTCACATAGGGGGTCCTGAGTGTCATATGGGGGGTCCTGAGTGTCATATGGGGGGTTCTGAGTGTCACATAGGGGGTCCTGAGTGTCATATGGGGGTTCTGATTGTCATATGGGGGGTTCTGAGCGTCATATGGGGGGTCCTGAGCATTGTATTGGGGGGGGCCTGGCAATCACATGGGGCAGGGGGGCCTGAGCATCCTATAGGGGGGTCCCTGAGCATCTTATGGGGGGGCCCTGAGCATCTTATGGGGGGTCCCTGAGCATCTTCTAAGCTGTTCCTGAGCATTAAATGGGAAAGAGGGGGTCCTGAAGCATCCTACTGGGGGGTCCCATAGCACCATATGGGGGGGTCCCATAGCACCATATGGGGGGGTCCCATAGCACCATATGGGGTCCCCGAGCACCCCCCCGGGGTCCCTGCATGGGGTCGCACCTGGGGATGACTGGTCACTGCTCAGCACCAGGTTGGCAGGGGTCGGTCGGCGCCTTCGGATCTGCAATGGGGACGGGGGGGGACGACACAAGGGGGAGAATGAGGACCCCAAAACCCCCCCCCCGCACCCCAAAACCCCCCCTCCCCATCCCCAAGGTTCCCCCCCCGTGTCCTTGTCCCCAAGGTGGTGGTGGTGGCCCCATGGCCCCCAGCCAGGGCTCCATGCCCGGGGGCTCCATGCCCGGACACTTGTGCCCCATAAATCATTCCCTGATCCCAGGCAGTGCCAGTGGGAGCAGGGCCTGTCCCAGGAAGGGCTGGGGGGGCATCGGGGCTGGGGGACGTCAGTGTGGGGACATCGATGTGGGGACATTGATGTGGGGACATCGATGTGGGGACATCAGTGTGGGGACATTGGGGATGGGGACATCAATGTGGGGACATTGGGGATGGGGACATCAATGTGGGGACATCAATGTGGGGACATTGATATGGGGACATCAATGTGGGGACATCAATGTGGGGACATGGGGCTGGGGGACATCGATGTGGGGACATCGATGTGGGGACACCAATGTGGGGACATCAATGTGGGGACATCGATGTGGGGACATCAATGTGGGGACATCAATGTGGGGACATGGGGCTGGGGGACATCAATGTGGGGACATTGGGGCTGGGGGACATCAATGTGGGGGCATCGATGTGGGGACATCGATGTGGGGACATCGATGTGGGGACATTGATATGGGGGCATCGATGTGGGGACATTGATATGGGGGCATCGATGTGGGGACATCAGTGTGGGGACATTGATGTGGGGACATTGATATGGGGACATCAATGTGGGGACATCGATGTGGGGACATTGATGTGGGGACATCGATGTGGGGACATCAATGTGGGGACATCGATGTGGGGACATTGGGCTGGGGGACATCAATGTGGGGACATCGATGTGGGGACATTGATATGGGGACATCGATGTGGGGACATTGGGGCTGGGGGACATCAATGTGGGGACATTGATGTGGGGGCATCGATGTGGGGACATCAATGTGGGGACATTGGGGCTGGGGGACATCAATGTGGGGACATTGATGTGGGGGCATCAATGTGGGGGCATCATTGGGGACATTGGGGACATCAATGTGGGGACATTGATGTGGGGGCATCAATGTGGGGACATTGGGGATGGGGACATCAATGTGGGGACATCGATGTGGGGACATCAATGTGGGGACATTGGGGATGGGGACATCAATGTGGGGACATCGATGTGGGGACATCGGTTCTTGGGGACACCAATGTGGGGACATCAGAGCTTGGGGACATCAATGTGGGGCCATCAATGTGGGGACACTGATGCCTGGGGCCATCAAGGCTTGGGGACACCGGTGCTTGGGGATGTCAATATGGGGCCATGATTGTGGGGCCATCAATATGGGGACACCAGGGCTTGGGGACACCGGTGCTTTGGGGCCATCAATGTGGGGACATTGATGATTGGGGCCATCAATATGGGGCCATCAATATGGGGAGACCAGGGCTTGGGGACACCGGTGCTTTGGGGCCATCAGTGTGGGGCCATCAATATGGGGACATCGATGATTGGGGCCATCAATGTGGGGCCATCAATGTGGGACCACCAATATGGGGACACCAGGGCTTGGGGACACCGGTGCTTTGGGGACATCAATGTGGGGACATCAATGATTGGGGCCATCAATGTGGGGCCATCAATATGGGGACACCAGGGCTTGGGGACACCGGTGCTTTGGGGCCATCAATGTGGGGCCATCAATGTGGGGCCATCAATGTGGGGCCATCAATATGGGGACACCAGGGCTTGGGGACACCGGTGCTATGGGGCCATCAATGTGGGGACATCGATGATTGGGGCCATCAATATGGGGCCATCAATATGGGGACACCAGGGCTTGGGGACACCGGTGCTTTGGGGCCATCAATGTGGGGCCATCAATGTGGGGCCACCAGTGCTTGTGGCCATCGATGTGGGGCCACCGATGTCCCTCCGCACCCCCAATGCCCTTGCCCAAGGTCACCCGGAGCATCCCCCCCCCCCCAAGCGCCTTCAATGGGGTTTGGTGGCCCCGGTGCCAGCGCCGCTCCTCGGCCCCTTTCCCCACTGACCCAGTGACTGAGCTCCCTAATGAGGCGGGCTGCCTAACGAGATGCTAATGAGATGCTAATGAGGCGCTAATGAGGCCGGCAGGGTGGAAGTCCCTTCCTTGTCCTCCCTCCTTTCCCCATCTCACCCCCCCCCCCCCCCCGGAGCATCTTCTCCTCGGCCCCGTTGCCATAGAAACCCGCGATGTGGATTTAAACGGAGCTAGGGGGAGCCGGGAATACCGGGAATACCGGGAATACCGGGAATCACCCATGGGCACCCTGCGCAGGCTCCAACCCCCCCCCCCCCCACCTCGCACACAGCGATGGGGCTGGGACCCCCCCCAGGGCTGGGCCTGGGGAAGGCCGAGCCAGCAGCGCGGTGTGGGGCTGGGTGTGGGGCTGGGTGTGGGGCTGGGTGTGGGGCTGGGGACACCGGTGGCACCCACTCAAGGTCACCCGGGCAGGGACGAGCACCCCTCGTTGTGCCCCCCCCACACACACACAACGAGGGGTCCGGGTGCCCCAATGGCCTGAAGGGGAGGAGCTGGTGCTTCCCCATTGCAGCCCTGCCTCCATCCCATCCCTCCCTGCATCCTTCCCTCCCTCTATGCCTCCATCTCTCCACCCATCTCCCTGCCTCCCTCCCTCCTTCCATCCCTTCCTGCCTCCCTCCCTCCCTCCGTGCTTCCATTCCTCCCTCCCTCCATCCCTGCCTCCATCCCTCTCTCCCCCCTTCCTTCCATCTCTCCCTGCCTCCATCCCTCCCTGACTCCATTCCATTCCTTCCCTCTCTCCATCCTTTCCTCTGCCGTGCCATCCACCTCTGTCTCTCCCTCCCTCCCACCCTGCTTCCCTCCCTATCTCCATCCCTCCCTGTCTCCATCCCTCCCTCCCTCCCTATCTCCATCCCTCCCTGTCTCCAACCCTCCCTGTCCCCATCCCTCAATGCTTAGCCTCCCTCTCTCCATCCCTCCCTCCATCTCTGTCTCCATCCCTATCTCAATCCCTCCCTGCCTAACTCCCTCTCTCCATCCTCCCTCCCCCCCATCTCCATCCCTCCCTGTCTCCATCCCTCCCTCCATCCTTCCCTATGTCCATCCCTATCTCCCTCCATCCCTATGTCCCTCTCTCCCTCCCTATCTCCCTCCCTCCCTATCCCCATCCCTCCCTATCTCCCTCCATCCCTATCTCCATCTCTCCCTATTTCCATCCCTCCCTCTCTCCCTCTCTCCCTATCTCCCTCCCTATCCCCATCCCTCCCTATCTCCATCCCTCCCTCTCTCCCTCCCTATCTCCATCCCTATCCCCCTCCCTCACTATCTCCCTCCATCCCTCCCTCCCTCCCTCCCTATCTCCATCCCTCCCTATCCCCATCCCTCCCTATCCCCATCCCTCCCTATCTCCCTCTCTCCCTATCTCCCTCCCTATCCCCATCCCTCCCTATCTCCATCCCTCCCTCTCTCCCTCCCTATTTCCATCCCTATCCCCATCCCCCCTATCCCCATCCCTCCCTATCTCCCTCCATCCCTCCCTCCCTCCCTATCCCCATCCCTACCTATCTCCCTCCCTATCCCCCTCCCTATCCCCATCCCTATCTCTCCCTCCCTATCCCCATCCCTCCCTATCTCCCTCTCTCCCTATCTCCCTCCCTATCCCCATCCCTCCCTATCTCCATCTCTCCCTACCACCCTCCCTATCCCCATCCCTATCCCCATCCCTCCCTCCCTATCTCCATCTCTCCCTATCTCCCTCCCTATCCCCATCCCTATCCCTATTCCTCCCTCCCTCCCTCCCTCCCTCCCTCCCATCCCCTCCCGTCCCAGGCTCCTCTCCCTTCCGCCGCTATTTTTAGCTCCATCTCCACCATCGATTCAGGGCAGCGGGAGCGGGGCCCGGGCCGCGCTGGGATCGGGATCGGGAATGGGCCGAGGGATCCGGCCGGGAGCAGGGCCGGGGGGGGGGGGGGGGTGCTCACCGGGGGACAGGGGTGGGGGTTAAGGAGCTCCATGGGGCCGAGCCCCACAGGACACGTGGCAGGGGGGGACAGGAGCGAGCCCCCCCCATTGTGGGGAGCCCGCAGCCCTGCAGGGACCCCCAAAAGAGCCCTGAAAACGTGGGGGGGGGGGGGGAGCATCCCCGCCAGGCACCAGGATGGGGCTGAATCCCCCCCCCCCGGGGAGGGGAAACTGAGGCAGGGTCCGGCCGAGCCCCCCCCCATAGCATGGTTGGGGGGGGGGGCAATGGGGGTCCCTGCTCCTCCTGCACCCGCCGGCTCCTGCCCTCACTTTGGGGGGGGGGGGATGAGGACCCCCAAGTGCGTGCCTGCATTTGGGGGGGGGACACCAAGCTGCTGTCACAGGGGGACCCCCCATTACCCCCCATCAGCATCATCCTTGAGACCCCACTGAGCTTCACACCCCGGTGATGGGGGGGGACCGGCCAAGACCCCCCCCCCCCCCCTTGTCCCCTGCATCCCCCAGGGTGTTGGGGGGCAGAGAGAGGGGTCCCCCGTCCCCCCCCCCATCGCCCACCCCATTGGGTCCCCTCCACCTGGAAGGACCCAGAGGAAGGTTTTTGGGGGGGGGGACACACCGAAACCCAACACCCAGCCCTGGGCGTCGTAAGGAGCCCGCACATGGCCCTGGTTCCCCCCCCCCAACCCCCGGTACCCAGCGGGGCCAGCGCCGCCCCGATACCGCGGTGATGGCCGCGGCCGCTCCCGGTGCCTCCGCCGCGCCCTTCCCGTGCCCGCATCTCCACCGCCATCCCCGGTCCCTCCGAACCTGCTCGGCCGCCTCCGGGTCCAGGTGCGGCTCCAGCAGCGGCACCGTGAACTGGATCTTACGGGGGCTGTTGGGTTCCATAACGGGCGGCGGCGGCGGCTCCGGTGGCTCCCGGTGGCTCCCGGTGGGTCCCGGCCCCGGCCCCGCCCCGGGCCCCGCCCCGGCCCCTGGTCCCGGTGCACGGACGGGCGGTGGGACCCGGGGCGGGGACAGAGGCGGGGACACAGGGGATGGGCACCGGGACCGGGAGCTGGGGTGGGAGCGGGGACACGGGGACGGATACAGGGGTGGACACAGGGATGTGGGATGGACACGGGGATGGATACAGGGGTGGACACGGGGATGGGCACGGGGGTGGATACAGGGATATGGGATGGACACGGGGATGGATACAGGGATATGGGATGGACACAGGGATGGATACAGGGGTGGACACGGGGATGGATACAGGGGTGGACACAGGGGTGGACACGGGGATGGATACAGGGGTGGATACAGGGACATGGGGGTGGACACGGGGATGAGGCACGGGGACGCAGGGATATGGGGATGGACACGGGGATATGGAGATGGACACAGGGACGGATACAGGGATGGACACAGGGATGGATACAGGGATGGATACAGGGGTGGATACAGGGATATGGGATGGACACAGGGATGGATACAGGGATGGATACAGGGATATGGGGATGGACACAGGGACACAGGGATGGGCACAGGGACACAGGGACATGGGGGTGGACACAGGGATGGATACAGGGATGGATACAGGGATATGGGCACAGGGACATGGGGATGGACACAGGGCTATGGGGATGGACACGGGGATGGGCATGGGGACACGGGGATGGACACAGGGATGGACACAGGGATGGAGACAGGGACATGGGGATGGACACAGGGATATGGGGATGGACACAGGGATGGATACAGGGATATGGGGATGGACACAGGGACACGGGGATGGATCCAGGGACACAAGGACAGGCACACAGACAGCTCCCGGGATACAGGGATGGCCACAAGGATGGAGCCAGGGACAGACCCACGGACATAGATCCCAGGACAAAAGGATACAAACAGGGACACAAGGATGGGCTCCGGGACACAGGGATGGACACAGGGACATAGATTCTGGGATGCAGGGATGGATGCAGGGATAAAGGGACATAGATCCCGGGATACAGGGATGGACGCAGGGACACAGGGATGGCCACAGGGGCAGGCCCTGGGATGGGCAGCAGGCAGCAGGAGTGACCCACACATACCAGTACCCCCCCCATGTGCCTCCCCCCCCTTGCCATGTACCCAGATCACAGGGACAGGGCTGGTGCTTTTTGGGGTGTCATCCCCCCTCCCGCACCCCCTTATGTGTCCTAATGGGGGTCCCTCAGTGGGGTGGCACTGATTTGGTCCAGGAGGGGTCATGGGGCCAGCCCCATGCTTGGGGATGGACACAGGGATTGGGGGGGGGGGGCTGCATGGGGGCACCCTAAAAAGAGAGGATGGGGGGGGGGCATCACACACACACACACAGAGGGGTTGGGGGTCTGCAGGGTGTCCTGCATGGGGCTGCACCCCATAGGCATGATGCATCCTATACCCCATAGTATTTGGGTCGGGGGGGGGGGCCCCCCCTCTGCTGCAGGAGCCATAAGTGCGTGTCCCATCACTTATTCATGCCGGGATCCGGGAGGAAGGAGCCCTTAAGTAGGTCAAGCAGGAATGTGGGAAGCGATGGGGGCTGGTCCAGAGGACCCCCCCCACCCCACCCCAGCACCCATCATCAGCACCCATCAGCACCCATCAGCACACACAGGCAGGGTGCTGGGGTGCAGGTAAAGGTGCTGCTGCAGGGGAGGTGCTCCCCCCCCAAACCCCCTTCATGGTCCTATCCGTGTCCCTGATCCCATGGGATGCAGCCAATGTTCATTAGGGATGTGCGAAGGGATGGACCCATCCCCCCCCACCCCGATCCTGGGGGGAAATCCCTAATCCCAGGGTTTAATCCTGCCTCATCCTGGATCCTTCCCATAGGGATGCTCCATACAGATCCCCTGCTCCATCCCAAACCCTCCTGGCCTCCCTCATCCTGGGGGTCCCTCAGGAACGGAGCCGGATGAAGGGACCGTGTCCATCCTTCCCATGGGATGTGCTGGGTGATCCCAATCCCGATCCCCCCCCCCTTTCTCCCGCAGGGCTGGACGTGCCAAAGGAACAGTTAATTCCAGCCTTCACCCACAAGCGCTCCCGGGCTAAAAATAGCCCCATTCCCGGAGATCCTTGGCCTTTTATGACGGGATCCCGGCTCCGGTTGTGTGTGTGTGGGGGGGGATCCGGAAGGACCAGGGATGCCCCCGTGATGTCCCCATTGGAGGTGAGCACCGCGGGGTCCCCCGGTGGGATTTGGGGGGGGGTCATTCCATCCTCATCCTCATCTTCCTCCTCCTCCTTGGCCTGCTCCTCATCTCCCTCCTCCTCGCCCTCCTTTTCTTTCTCCTTCTCCTCTTTGTCCTCTTCCTCATCCTCCTTCTCTTCCTCTCTTCTTCATCCTCCTTCTTGCTTGTCCTCCTTATCCTCCTCTTCCTCCTTATCCTCTTCTTCATCCTCCTCTTCCTTGGCCCCTTATCCTCCTCTTCCTCTCTTTCCACTCTTCCTCCTTCTTCTCCTCCTCCTCCTTCTCTTCCTCTCTTCAAACCTCCTCTTCCTTGTCCCCCTTAACCTCCTCTTCCTCTCTTTCTTTCCCCTCTTCCTCCTGTTCCTTCTTTTCCTCCTCCTCCTCCTTCTCTTCCTCTCTTCTTCATCCTCCTCTTCCTTGTCCTCCTTCTCCTCCTCTTCGTCCTCCTCCTCCTTCTCCTTCTCGTTCTCCTTCTCGTTCTCCTTCTCCTTCTCCTTCTCCTTCTCCTTCTCGTTCTCCTTCTCCTTCTCCTTCTCCTTCTCCTTCTCCTTCTCCTTCTCCTTCTCCTTCTCCTTCTCCTTCTCCTCCTCCTCCTCCTCCTCCTTCTCTTCCTCTCTTCTTCATCCTCCTCCTCCTCCTCCTCCTCCTCCTCCTTCTCCTCCATCTCCTTCTCCTCCTCCTCCTTCTCCTCCATCTCCTCCTCCTCCTCCTTCTCCTTCTCCTTCTCCTCCTCCTCCTCCTCCTTCTCCTTCCCCTTCCCCTTCCCCTTCTCCTTCTCCTCCTCCTCCTCCTCCTCTTCCTCTCTTCTTCATCCTCCTCTTCCTCGTCCTTCTCCTTCTCCTTCTCCTTCTCCTTCTCCTCCTCCTTCTCGTCCTCTGTTCTTCATCCTCCTCCTCCTTGTCCTCCTTATCCTCCTCTTCCTCTTTCTTTCCCCTCCTCCTCCTCCCTCCTTCTCTTCCTCCTTCCCCTCTTTATCCCTTCCCCTCACCCTCCCCTTCCTCCTCCTCCTCCTCCTCCTCTCCAAGCCCCCCCCAAGCCTTTGATGCCCCCCATTGGAGCCTTTCAGCCCCCATTGGGGGCAGGACCCAGGGGCACCATGGGGTGGCTCTGGCTGTCACCGTCCACCCCCCCCCTGCCCCACGTCATCCCCCCCATGGCGGATGTGGGCCCCATTTGAGGTTTGCCGTTGACTTCTCCCCATTTCCTCCTCCAAGCACATGAGCTCCCTCGGCCCCACTGACACCGGGGCCGCCGTGGGGCAGCTCAGGGCCCCTTGCCCCACATAGAGCATCCCTTGCCTCCCCCCCCCCCCCCTTCCCCCAACACCGGTGAGCTCCAGAGGGGTTTGGGGCTGGTTTGGCCCCATAGGGATGGGGATGGAGGGGATGGAGATGGGGGGGGGACACGTGGCAGGGCTATGGGGGTGATGGGGAGAGGGGATTCCTGCATCCGGAGCAGATGGGAAAGGCTTTTGTGGGAGCAGAGGGGATGGGGTTGGGATGCTCCAGGACACAGAGCCCCAGCTTGGTGATCCCATTGGATCTGGGAGCTGTTGGTGCTCCCCAGGATGCTCACAGCATCTCCCAGGGCTCTGTGGGGCCTAGGATGGGGTTGAAGCTGGACCGGGATGCTGCTGCTGCCGGGGGTGAATGGGGCTGGGATGGTCCCACTCCAGCGATGGCTGGATGGGGATGCTCCTGCTCCGGCAATGCTCATCCATAGGGATGCATGTGGAACATGTGGATGGCTCCAGAAACCCATCCCTGTGCCTATGGGGTCTGCCTGGGCTGTGGGGTCCCTGTCCCCAACCAGGAGCTGTGCTGAGGGGGCTCAGGATGAGGGATGGAGATGAGGGAATGCTTCAGGAGCTCACCAGGGATGTGGGGCTCTGCTGTGCTTTGGGGATGTAGGACGGGGATGGGGTGGGATGGGGATGAGGATGGGAACGGGATGGGGATGGATGGGGATGGATGGGGATGGGATGGGGATGGGATGGGGATGGGGATGGGATGGGGACGGGATGGGGATGGGATGGGGATGGGATGGGGATAGAATGGGGGTGGGATGGGGATGGGATGGAGGTGGGATGGGGATGGGATGGGAATGGGATGGGAATGGGATGGGATGGAATGGGGATGGGATGGGGGTGGAATGGGGACGGGATGGGGACAGGATGGGGATGGGATGGGGATGGGGATGGGGATGGGATGGAATGGGGATGGGATGGGGGTGGGATGGGGACGGGATGGGGACGGGATGCGGATGGAATGGGGATGGGGATGGGGGTGGGATGGGACAGGAATCCCCTCTCCAGTGAGGAAGTTCCAACCCCACCCCTGGTCCAGCTCATCCTTATCTCAGCTCCAGCAGCTCCATCCCCATCCTCCCCCCCCCCCCCCCCCCCCTCCTCCTCCCCATCCCATCGGCACCCAGACCCCCCCCTTTGTGGAGCACCCCATGGACCCCCCCCCCTCCCCCCATTCCCTCTCCCATAGGGACACCCCCAGCCATGGAGGCCACGTCCGTGCTCAGCCCCTCACCGTGGCAGCGGCGCCGCGCCTGGGTCCGGCAGAGCCGGAGCTGGAGGAATTCGATGCTGGCGCTCGAGGACGCGGCCTCTGCCCCATGGGACGACCCCGACCCACAGCCGCCCCACGGCCCCCTTGCAGGTCAATGGGGATGCCCCGGGAATGGGGGGCCCCGAGGCGTGCGCCCCATGGGTGCCTTCCCAAGGGCAGGAAGCGCAGGCGGGAAGATCGAGCTGTGGCTGCGGGAGTGCGGGTGAGCGGCGGCGTTCCCAGTGGGAATGGTGCCGTGGGGAGAGGGAAAGGGGGGGGGGGGGTGATGCTCATGGGTCCTCATGGAAGGCCTGCACCCAAGCGGGCAGAGGGGTGCTGGTGGGAAGGAGGGAATGGGAGCAAGGAATGGGGTGGGATGGAAGGGAGATGAAAGCGCCATGGGCAGGGGGGGCTCCTGCAGTGAGCCCATTCCAGGGGCCCAGAACGCTCGCTGGGAAGAGCTTCTGCATAAGAGCTCATCCCAATCTCCCCCTGTCCTGTCCCTGCATCCCTTGGGCAAGGCCCCTTTTCCTATTGGATCCCCTTGTCCTGTCCCTGCATCCCTTGGCCAAAGGCCCTTTTCCTATTGGATCCCCCTGTCCTGTCCCTGCATCCCTTGCCCCAAACCCCTTTTCCATTGGATCCCCTTGTCCTGTCCCTGCATCCCTTGCCCCAAACCCCTTTTCCATTGGATCCCCTTGTCCTGTCCCTGCATCCCTTGGCCCAAACCCCTTTTCCTATTGGATCCTCCTGTCCTGTCCCTGCATCCCTTGCCCCAAACCCCTTTTCCTATTGGATCCCCTTGTATTGTCCCTGCATCCCTTGGGCAAGGCCCCTTTTCCATTGGATCCCCCTGTCCTGTCCCTGCATCCCTTGCCCCAAACCCCTTTTCCATTGGATCCCCTTGTCCTGTCCCTGCATCCCTTGCCCCAAACCCCTTTTCCTATTGGATCCCCTTGTCCTGTCCCTGCATCCCTTGGCCCAAACCCTTTTCCATTGGATCCCCTTGTCCTGTCCCTGCATCCCTTGCCCCAAACCCCTTTTCCTATTGGATAGCCCTGTCCTGTCCCTGCATCCCTTGCCCCAAAGCCCTTTTCCTATTGGATCCCCTTGTCCTGTCCCTGCATCCCTTGCCCCAAACCCCTTTTCCTATTGGATCCCCTTGTCCTGTCCCTGCATCCCTTGCCCCAAACCCCTTTTCCTATTGGATCCCCCTGTCCTGTCCCTGCATCCCTTGGGCAAGGCCCCTTTTCCTATTGGATCCCCTTGTCCTGTCCCTGCATCCGTTGGCCCAAACCCCTTTTCCTATTGGATCCCCTTGTCCTGTCCCTGCATCCCTTGGGCAAGACCCCTTTTCCTATTGGATCCCCTTGTCCTGTCCCTGCATCCCTTGGCCCAAACCCCTTTTCCTATTGGATCCCCTTGTCCTGTCCCTGCATCCCTTGCCCCAACCCCCTTTTCCTATTGGATCCCCTTGTCCTGTCCCTGCATCCCTTGGCCCAAACCCCTTTTCCTATTGGATCCCCTTGTCCTGTCCCTGCATTCCTTGGCCAAAGCCCCTTTTCCTATGGGATCCCCTTGTCCTGTCCCTGCATCCCTTGGCCCAAACCCCTTTTCCTATTGGATCCCCTTGTCCTGTCCCTGCATCCCTTGGCCCAAACCCCTTTTCCTATTGGATCCCCTCGTCCTGTCCCTGCATCCCTTGCCCCAGTGCCCCTTTTCCTATTGGATCCCCTCTGAGCATCCCACCAAGCCCAAACCCCATCTCCTTGCTCCCCATCCCCTGCATCCCATTCCCCCCTGCCCATCCTGCTGTTCCCAGCTCTCCCATCCCACCTCCATCCCCTTCGGGACAGGGTGATGTGACCAAGGCTCTGCTCTGGTCCAGGTCATCCCTTGAGGTCCCACCAGAGGAGCCGGGCTTGCCGGGTCCCCAGGGTGCGTTGCCTTGGTCCCCATGGTTCTCCTGGGGTACCTCTGGTCCCTCTGTGTCCCCAAAGCCCTTGGGTGCAGGGGAATGGCCCTTGAGGACCACGGGACCCATCCCTGTGGCCCCACATCTCATCCCACACCATTGCAGGGTATGGAAGCACTGGGACCAGCTTCGAGGATGACCTGACCCTGGGAGCTGAAGGTACCAGCACCCCTAGGGTGTCATTGCCCTTCCATTGCCACCAGCAGCAGCTTCTCCTGCAGGAGATGGGGCTGGGCTGCCCCCGAGCTCTGTGTCCATGGGGTGGGATGCGTGTGGCCCCACACATCCCCATCTCGCTCCTCTCTGCCCCCTTTTCCAGCTCTCCTGCTTCCAGGGAGCAGCAAGGCCATGAGCAGGTGAGGTTTGGGGTCCTAGGTTGAGGCTGGTGGGGATCTGGGGACCACTGTCCCCATGCACCCATTGGCATCATCCCCATCCCCATCCCCATTCTCATCCCCTTCACCATCTCCATACCCATCCCCATCCCCACCCCATCCCCATCCACATCCCACCCCTTCCCACCCCCATCCCACCCCTTCCCACCCCATCCCCATCCCCATCCATCCCCACCCCATCCCCATCCCCATCCCCATCCCCATCCCCATCCCCATTCCATCCCCATCTCAACCCCATCCCATCCCATCCCCATCCCAATCCCACCCCATCCCCACCCCATCCCCATCCCCATCCCCATCCCCACCCCATCCCACCCCATCCCCATCCCCATCCCCATTCCATTCGCGATCGCGATCTCTCTCCCGATCCCCATCGCCATCTCATTCGCCATCCCCATCGCCATCCCCATCGCCATCCCCATCCCCATCCCCATCCCATCCCCATCCCCATCCCCATCCCCATCCCCATCCCCATCCCCACCCCATCCCCATCCCCATCCCCACCCCATCCCCATCCCCATCCCCATCCCCATCCCCACCCCATCCCCACCCCATCCCCATCCCCACCCCATTCCCACCCCCATCCCCATCCCCATCCCACCCCGTTCCCACCCCATCCCCATCCCACCACAGGGCCAAACGCCTCAGCCTGGGCCACAGCACAGCTTCCAGCCTCACCACCAAGACCAGCTCCAGGTAGAACCTAGAGAGGGGTGTGTGTGTGTGTGTGTGTGTGTCTTCGAGGGGTGCTTGGGCTCCCCCGTTGGTGATGCTCACCCCTATGGGGCTGCCCCACATCCCCGCAGCATCTCCGAGGTGCTGGAGCGCTGGGAGGCGGATGCTGAGGAGATCCTCTCCGAGCTGGGCTTCGTGCCGAGCGAGCCGGGTACCGCATCCCGGGTCCCCGTGCGGTTCTTCACGGCTCCATCCCGCGCCAAGGGCATCGACTTCCAGCTCTTCCTCAAGGCCCAAGTGCGGCGCATGGAGATGGAGGATCCCTGCTTGACGCTGGCCAGTGAGCGGCGCCTGCCCCCCCGCCCTGATCCCATGGGATTCACCCCATTGGGAATGAGGCTCCAGTTTCCCACCTCCCTTTGTCCTTCCCAGGTCGCTTCCAGCAGGTCCAGGCTCTGGCCACCACGGCCGATGCCTTCTTCTGCCTCTACTCCTACGTGTCCCGGAGCCCCGTGCGGCGCCTGTCCCCCTCCTGCTGCTCCAGGGCTCATCCCGACATTCCCAACATCCACATCCCAACATCCCAACCCGGAGCCCTCTCGCCCGTGCAGCGCTTGAAGAGAGCCGTGGCCACCATGTGCCTCTACGCACCCCCAAGGGATGAAGGCAACCCCCCGGGGCCCCCCATCCAGCCCGGTGCTATGGGGCCGGGGCTGGAGCCATCCCGGTGGGATGCAGGTGATGCCCTGGAAGGATGGAGAAGGGATGCGGATGGGGTCCATCCTGGTGCTGCATGGGGACCCCCGGAGCTGCCCTGTCCCCATAGCGGGGGGTTATTGGGTACCCCGATGGTGGTGGCACATGGGGACAGGGATGCTCCGTGTGCTCCAGAGTGGGAGCAGCATGGACCGGGCACGGCTGCTGGGTGGCAATGGGGCACCTTGTCCCCAGCGCCGCATCCCCATGGCAGCAAAGTGTGGGTCCCCCCCCAGCAGCCATGGGACAAGGGGGACTCCGGCTTCGGCTCTGGCTCCTATGGGACCTGGCTGGGGTGGAAAGCGGGGTCCCATGGGTGCCACATGGGTGCTACCTTGCACCCGGACACACCAAGGGCTGGTGGCCACCGGGCTTGGAGCAGGGGCCAGCGCTGGGGGAGGCAGAGGGACACGGGGATGCTCCCATCACCCCAAGGACCCACCAGGGACTCCTTTGAGGTGGAGGAGGTGAGGAGAGATACCAGGGTGATGGGGGGGTACCAGGGTGATGGGGGGGTACCAGGGTGATGGGGGGTACCAGGGTGATGGGGGGTACCAGGGTGATGGGGAGGTACCAGGGTGATGGGGGGTACCAGGGTGATGGGGGGGTACCAGGGTGATGGGGGGGTACCAGGGTGATGGAGGGGTACCAGGGTGATGGGGGGTGCCAGGGTGATGGGGGGTTACCAGGGTGATGGGGGTTACCAGGGTGATGGGGGGGTACCAGGGTGATGGGGGGTACCAGGGTGATGGGGAGGTATCAGGGTGATGGAGGGATGCGAGGGTGATGGGAGGGTACCAGGGTGATGGGGGGGTACCAGGGTGATGGAGGGGTACCAGGGTGATGGGGGGATGCCTTGCACACGCATGGAGAGGGATGCAGTGATTTACACACATGTGCCGCTCCTCACCCATCCTGCTGCAGGTGCTGAGTGTCAGTGAGGAGGATGATGATGATGATGATGATGGTGATGATGATGATGATACTGATGATGATGATGGTGATGGTGATGCCCACAAGGAACCCATCCGGTCCCTCCATCCCTCCGCTGCCATCCGCAGAAGTAAGTTCTTGGGGTTTCCCATAATGGGAGGGCAGCGCGTGTCCCATGGGTCCCCATACGTGTCCCCATATGTGCCCCACGTGTCCCCATACGTGTCCCCATACATGTCCCCATACATGTCCCATGTATCCCCATGCGTGTCCCACACGTCCCATGTGTTCCCATACATGTCCCCACGTACCCCTATACATGTCCCACGTGGCCCCATGTGTCGCACGTGTCTCCATACATGTCCCACGTGCCCTCATACCTGTCCCATGTGTCCCCATATGTGTCCCACGTGTCCCCATACCTGTCCCCATCCATGTCCCCATACCTGCCCCATACATATCCCCATACCTGACCCCATACCTGCCCCATACCTGTCCCCATCCATGTCCCGATCCATGTCCCCATCCATGTCCCACGTGTCCCCCTACCTGCCCCATACCTGTCCCCATCCATGTCCCCATACTTGTCCCCATCCATGTCCCCATCCATGTCCCCATACCTGCCCCATACCTGTCCCCATCCATGTCCCCATGTCCCCATCCATGTCCCCATACCTGCCCCACACCTGTCCCCATCCATGTCCCCATACCTGTCCCCATACCTGCCCCATACTTGCCCCATACCTGTCCCCATTCATGTCCCCATCCATGTCCCCATACATATCCCCATACCTGCCCCACACCTGTCCCCATCCATGTCCCCATACCTGTCCCCATACCTGCCCCATCCATGTCCCCATCCATGTCCCCATCCATGTCCCCACACTATCCATGTCCCCATACGTCCCATCCATGTCCCCCATGTCCATGTCCCCATCCACATCCATGTCCCCATACCTGTCCCCACACCTGCCCCATACTTGCCCCATCCTGTCCCCATGTCCCCATCCCTGTCCCCATACCTGTCCCCATCCATGTCCCCATCCATGTCCCCATCCATGTCCCCATACCTGTCCCCATACCTGTCCCCATACCTGTCCCCATCCATGTCCCCATCCATGTCCCCATCCATGTCCCCATACCTGTCCCCATCCATGTCCCCATCCATGTCCCCACACTTGTCCCCATCCATGTCCCCATACGTGTTCCCATCCATGTTCCCATCCATGTCCCCATACCTGTCCCCATCCATGTCCCCATCCATGTCCCCATCCATGTCCCCATCCATGTCCCCATACCTGCCCCATCCATGTCCCCATCCATGTCCCCATACCTGCCCCATCCATGTCCCCATACCTGTCCCCATCCATGTCCCCATACCTGTCCCCATCCATGTCCCGATCCATGTCCCCATCCATGTCCCACGTGTCCCCCTACCTGCCCCACACCTGTCCCCATCCATGTCCCCATCCATGTTCCCATCCATGTCCCCATCCATGTCCCCATACATATCCCCATACCTGTCCCCATACCTGCCCCATACATGTCCGCATCCCCGTCCCCACGTGTGTCCCGTGCCCCACACCCAGGTTTCCTGCCCCCCGCCAGCAGCGGGCCCTCGGACAGCAGCGGCTCCGGGGAGGAGGCGGTGCCGGGGCTCAGCTCCCAGCCCAGGGCCTGAGGCCACCGCAGAGGGACCCAGGGGGGGCCCGGGGGCACCGCTGGGTGCTGGGACCCTGGCACTGCTGCTACGCGTGCACTGGGTGTACACGTGTGTGTGTGTGTGTGTGCACGTGTGTGTGTGTGTGTGCACGTGTGCGGATGCACATGTGTGTGTGCACGTGTGTGTGAGTGTGTACATGTGTGGTACACGTGTGTGTGTGCACGTGTGTGTGCATGTGTGTGTGTGTGCACGTGTGTGGATGCACATGTGTGTGTGCACGTGTGTGTGAGTGTGTACATATGTGGTACACGTGTGTGTGTGCATGTGTGTGGATGCACATGTGTGTGTGCACGTGTGTGTGTGCACGTGTGTGTGCACGTGTGTGTGCACGTGTGTGTGTGTGCACGTGTGTGTGTGTGCACGTGTGTGGATGCACATGTGTGTGTGCACGTGTGTGTGACTGTGTACATATGTGGTACACGTGTGTGTGTGCACGTGTGTGTATGTACATGTGTACACATGTGTGTTTACACGTGTGTGTGTATGTACATGTGTACACATGTGTGTGTATGTACATGTGTACACGTGTGTGTATATGTACATCTGTACACGTCTGTGTGTATATGTACATGTGTACACGTGTGTGTATATACATGTGTACACGTGTGTGTATATGTACATGTGTACACGTGTGTGTATGTACATGTGTACACGTGTGTGTATATGTACATGTGTACACGTGTGTGTATATGTACATCTGTACACGTGTGTGTATAAACATGTGTACACGTGTGTGTGTTTGGCACCGAATTCCTTTCGACTCAGGACTTTTGCCAGGGCTGGGTCAGGGCCAGGGGATGTCCCCATCCCCCCATCCCCATCCCCATGACATGTCTCCATCCCCATGCTCTCCATCCCCATAGTGTCTCCATCCCCATCCCCATAGACATGTCTCCATCCCCATGGACGTGTCTCCATCCCCATCCCCATAGACATGTCTCCATCCCCATAGATGTGTCTCCATCCCCATAGACGTGTCTCCATCCCCATCCCCATAGACGTGTCTCCATCCCCATAGACGTGTCTCCATCCCCATAGACATGTCTCCATCCCCATCCCCATAGACGTGTCTCCATCCCCATCCCCATAGACGTGTCTCCATCTCCATAGACGTGTCTCCATCCCCATCCCCATGGACGTGTCTCCATCCCCATCCCCATGGACGTGTCTCCATCCCCATCCCCATAGACGTGTCTCCATCCCCAACCTCATGGACATGCCCCCATCCCCATGGACATGTATCCATCACCATAGACATATCCCCATCCCCAACCCCATGGACGTGTCCCCATTCCCATTGATGTATCCCCATCCTGATCCCCATGGACGTGCCCCCATCCCCATGGATGTGCCCCCATCCTCATGGACGTGCCCCCATCCCCATGGACATGTATCCATCACCATGGACATATCCCCATCCTGATCCCCATGGACGTGCCCCCATCCCCATGGACGTGCCCCCATCCCCATGGACATGTCCCCAAACCCAGCCCTGGCTCTTGGGGACACCACTTGCACTTTGATCACCCGTGTGACACTAGGAATGGGATCTGTTGGGTGAAATAAAGCTCCCAAAGGACTGCGGCTGCCTCCATCCCTGGATGGGGGGATCCAGCCCTATGGACCCCATAGCCCACCCCAGCTCAAGGGCTCATGGATTCGTGTTTGGCTTCTCCATCTTCAGGCCCCTCCTACGCCTCCCTCTTGTTTCCTTATGGGGCATCTCGTGACTTCCTGGTTCTTCCCCTTCCTGCCCCGTATCTCATGGGCTCCACGCTCCTCATCTGCCCCATGGGATGTGGGCACCAGAAGGAAACCACACGGAGATGATGCTGGCTCCATTCCTTAACCCCTCCTTTGCTGCTGCCGCCGTCGGTGCCTTTTGTCCCCAATGATGTGGGCCCCATCCCCATGGACATCAGCCCCCTTTGGACCACATCAAGGTCCAGATCCGTTCCTGGCCCCCTAAACCCATGCAGGGATGGGGAGAAGAGCCCCATAACCTCAGCAAGGAGCCAGCACCACCGTGGTCCCTCATCCTCTCCTGGTCCTCTGGTCCAGGAGCCTCCGGGCAGGGGACAGGATGGACCAACAAACCCCAGCACTTCCCTATGGAGAGCAGCCAAAGATGGGATTATCCTGGCTTAGCCCCACGGCCCCTCCGGCTCCCGCAGCCCAACCATGGGTCCTGAACAGGGGGGGATATTCCCAACGTGCCAGGGATGCTCCGTGCTGGCTCCTGCTGCCCACGGATGAGCTTCATCCACATCCCTGCTGCTCTAGAGGGGACCCCCCAAGCCGGGATGCTCCTGCTCCTATGGAGCCCTCCTGGTCCTTCATCCCAGAAACAGAGCCTGGGCATTGGGTGCAGCCCGGATGGGGATTCCAGAAGCCTTCGGCTCCATCCTCGGAGCACGCCTGGAGCTCAGGGTGCCCCATCCCCGCGGACACTTGAGACCATCCCCATCCCAGTGGGGAAGAGACCGGGACGAGGCTCCAAACCTTGGTCGATGGGGACCAAAGCGCTGGCGGCACCGGGCTGCGTGGGGCCATCTTCATCCAGCCTCACCGCTGAGCCCAAAGAGCAAGGGTTTCATCCCAACGCAGGGAAACCGAAGCCCTCGGTGCTCCTGAGCCCGGTTTGAACGCGGCGACGGCCGAATGCGATGGCATGGAGCAAACCCCAAGGGCGCAGCGCCAGGAGGAGGTGTTCCCACACTGGGGCTTGGCTGCTCTCCCCCCAGAGCACTTGGAGCACCCCACAGCCCGCATCCGGGTGCTGCAATCCTGCCCCGGGAGCTTCCCCTCACCCCCTTTCCCCCCTCCCCGCAATGAATGGGATGCTCTGAGGAACAGGATCCAAGCAGGATACGAGGCACAAATCCTCCCTCGGGCACCGGGCACGGGAACCCCATGGAGCCGTTCCCTGACCTCCAGCCAGGAGGCGGCCAAGGGACCGGGGGGTGATTTATGGGCGCAGCGCTCAATGGGGAGCTCCGGGCTCTTGCTGGGATGCTCCCGACCCCCCGTCCTGCGGGATTCCCATTGGAATCAAGGGCTCGGGCCCCTGCGGAGCACGGGACTTGCGGGATGAGCAGCGCGGAGCCGGTGCCAGCGGAGCCGGCTTGGATGCAGCCCTCGGCAGGGATGAGGTGGCTGAGGTGTGGGAGCAGCTTCCCACGGGAGGCAGGAGCTGCCTGGGAGGCTGGGAATGGGCCAGGAGCTGCAGACGTGGTTCTGCAGCTGGGAACGGGCTTGGTGGGGGCTCCTGGCCACTGCCGGCAGCGCCCATCCACAGCCAGCAGAGCCCCATCCACTGCTAACAGCGACCCATCCACTGCTAACAGCGCCCCATCCACTCCTAACAGCGCCCCATCCACTCCTAACAGCGCCCCATCCACTCCTAACAGCACCCCATTCACTCCTAATAGCGCCCCATCCACATCCAGCACCCCATCCACTCCTAATAGCACCCCATGCACTCCTAACAGCGCCCCATCCACTCCTAACAGCGCCCCATCCACTCCTAATAGCACCCCATTCACTCCTAATAGCACCCCATCCACTCCTAATAGCACCCCATTCACTCCTAATAGCAACCCCTCCACATCCAGCATCCCATCCACTCCTAATAGCACCCCATCCACTCCTAATAGCACCCCATCCACTCCTAATAGCACCCCATTCACTCCTAATAGCACCCCATCCACTCCTAATAGCAACCCCTCCACATCCAGCATCCCATCCACTCCTAATAGCACCCCATCCACTCCTAATAGCACCCCATCCACTCCTAATAGCACCCTATTCACTCCTAACAGCACTCCATCCACTCCTAATAGCACCCCATCCACTCCTAATAGCATCCCATCCACTCCTAATAGCACCCCATTCACTCCTAATAGCACCCCATCCACTCCTAATAGCACCCCATCCACTCCTAATAGCACCCCATTCACTCCTAATAGCACCCCATCCACTCCTAACAACACCCCATTCACTCCTAATAGCACCCCATCCACTCCTAATAGCACCCCATCCACTCCTAATAGCACCCCATGCACTCCTAATAGCACCCCATCCACTCCTAACAGCACCCTATTCACTCCTAATTGCACCCCATGCACTCCTAATAGCACCCCATTCACTCCTAATAGCACCCCATGCACTCCTAACAGCACCCCATTCACTCCTAATAGCACCTTATCCACCCTACCATTACCCCATCCATATCCAGTATCACCCTGTTCACTCCTGATAGCACCCCATCGACCCCAGCATCACCCCATTCACCCCAGCATCACTCCATCCACATCCAGCATCACCCTATCCACATCCAGCATTGGGGCTGGTTTGGGTGCATTGGGGTTGGTTTGGGTGCTCTGGGGTTGGTTTGGGTGCACTGGGGCTGGTTTGGGTGCACTGGGGCTGGTTTGGGTGCACTGGGGCTGGTTTGGGTGCACTGGGGCTGGTTTGGGTGCATGGGGCTGGTTTGGGTGCATTGGGGTTGGTTTGGTTGCACTGGGGTTGGTTTGGGTGCATTGGGGTTGGTTTGGGTGCATTGGGGTTGGTTTGGGTGCATCGGAGTTGGTTTGGGTGCATTGGGCCTGGTTTGGGTGCATGGGGGCTGGTTTGGGTGCATTGGGGTTGGTTTGGGTGCATTGGGGTTGGTTTGGGTGCATTGGGGTTGGTTTGGGTGCTCTGGGGTTGGTTTGGGTGCATTGGGGCTGGTTTGGGTGCATTGGGGCTCATTTGGGTGCATTGGGGCTGGTTTGGGTGCATTGAGGGGATGTGATGGGATGGGATGTGATGGGATGGATGGATGGGATGGGATGGATGGGATGGGATGGGATGCAATGGGATGGGATGTGATGGGATGGATGGGATGGGATGGGATGAATGGGATGGGGCAGATTAGATGAGATGGGATGGATGGGATGCAATGAGATGCAATGGGATGGATGGGATGGGATGGGATGGATTGGTTGGGATGGGATGGATGGGATGCAATGAGATGCAATGGGATGGATGGGATGGGATGGATTGGTTGGGATGGGATGGATGGGATGGGATGGGATGGATGGGATGGATGGGATGTGATGGGATGGATGGGATGGTTGGGATGGATGGGATGGGATGGATGGGATGGGATGGGATGGGTTGCAATGGGATGGATGGGATGGAATGGGACGGATGGGACAGATTGGATGGGATGGGATGGAATGGCATGGGTTGCAATGGGATGGATGGGATGGAATGGGACGGATGGGATGGGATGGATGGGCTGAGACAGACAGGACATGCAGCAGGTCAGGCTTTGCTTTATTGATGCCTTTGGAGCGTTGCGGGTTCAGAAGAGGCGTGGGAGGAACTGGGAATGAACTGGACCCAGCAGCACGGAGCTGGTGCAGAGCAAGGAGGGCTTGGGATGAGGAGGGGACACATCCTGATCCCCACGGAGCACCTGGGGGGGACCCAAAGGGAGGAGGAGCCGGGCCGGGGGCTCCAATGGCACCAAAGAGGGCTCCAGGTGAGCCAAGGAGACACAGGGGGTGTGGAGGGGAACGGGAAGGGACGAGGGGAGGGTTTATGGGATGTAAAGGGGGTTTGGTGTGGTGGGAGGTGGGTTTATGGGATGTAAAGGGGGTTTGGTGGGGTGGGAGGTGGGTTTATGGGGTGTAAAGGGGGTTTGGTGGGGTGGGAGGTGGGTTTATGGGGTGTAAAGGTGGTTTGGTGGGGTGGGGTGGGGGTTTATGGGGTGTAAAGGGGGTTTGGTGGGGTGGGAGGTGGGTTTATGGGGTGTAAAGGTGGTTTGGTGGGGTGGGAGGTGGGTTTATGGGATGTAAAGGGGGTTTGGTGGGGTGGGAGGTGGGTTTATGGGGTGTAAAGGGGGTTTGGTGGGGTGGGAGGTGGGTTTATGGGATGCAAAGGGGGTTTGGTGGGTGGGAGGTGGGTTTATGGGGTGTAAAGGGGGTTTGGTGGGGTGGGAGGTGGGTTTATGGGATGTAAAGGGGGTTTGGTGGGGTGGGAGGTGGGTTTATGGGGTGTAAAGGGGGTTTGGTGGGGTGGGAGGTGGGTTTATGGGGTGTAAAGGGGGTTTGGTGGGGTGGGAGGTGGGTTTATGGGATGTAAAGGGGGTTTGGTGGGGTGGGAGGTGGGTTTATGGGGTGTAAAGGGGGTTTGGTGGGGTGGGAGGTGGGTTTATGGGGTGTAAAGGGGGTTTGGTGGGGTGGGAGGTGGGTTTATGGGGTGTAAAGGGGGTTTGGTGGGGTGGGAGGTGGGTTTATGGGGTGTAAAGGGGGTTTGGTGGGGTGGGAGGTGGGTTTATGGGGTGTAAAGGGGGTTTGGTGGGGTGGGAGGTGGGTTTATGGGATGCATGGGATGTAAAGGGGGTTTGGTGGGGTGGGAGGTGGGTTTATGGGGTGTAAAGGGGGTTTGGTGGGGTGGGAGGTGGGTTTATGGGGTGTAAAGGGGGTTTGGTGGGATGGAAGGGACTTACCATGCATCTCAGCCGTCATCTGGAGGAGAGAGCACCACAGAGGAGAGACCTGGCCCAGTCCCATCAGCACCCACCCCAGTGCATCCCCACCCGCACCCATGCCGGAGGGGTGGGGAGGAGCAGGGGCCACGGCAGAGCCCCCATTGCTCCCCATCCCCTGCTCACCCAAGGAGGCTGTTGCTCAGGCTGCTCACCAGATCACCCACTATGTCCAGGACCCGGGTCAATGCTCCATTGTCCCCATCCCAGGCTCTCGCAGCATCTACATTGGGGTGCACTGGGGTGACCGGAGCACCCTGGGGTGCTCCTCATCCCATCCATGGTGCATCCCACCCACCCAAACCAGTGTTCCCAATGCCTGGAACCATGTCCTGCCCCAGTGGCCAAGGCCACCATCCCCTTCCCTGTCCCCAAAGGGGGGCAGGAGCTGCTCAATCCCATGTGGGTCTAAGAGGGATGCAGGAGCATCCTCAGGCACCGCGAGCATCCCCAGCTCCAGAGTCCCAAAGATGCCCCGCAGGGCTCGGGGTCTGGGGGGGTCTCGCCCCATGCTGAGAAGGATCCACACTGGAGACCCCAAACTCACAGATGCTCGTGGGGGTCGTCCCATCAAGAGGAGCTGTGGGAAGAAGAGACCCCGTCACACCCCTCTATGGGGCATCGGGACCCCCCATCCCGGACCCCACGGGGACCACCCCGTCGGCACCCCATAGGGATGGGCCCCACTCACCACCCACAGCCAGGCTGCAGCAGAGCCCGGCCAGCAGCAGGATGAGCCCCAGCTTCATGGTGCCAGAGGGATGCGGAGCGCAGGAGGCACCGGGGAATGAGCTGGGATGGGCTGGGATGGGCTCGGGGCCTTATGAAGGCAGCGGGGCCAATGGGATGGAGCTGGGGGGATTCCAGGGCTGGGAATGGGCCTGTTCCCGGGCACCCGGCCAGGGGCTGGATTAGAGGGGATTAACCCTGATCCCCTCTGGGCACAGCAACGGCCCCAGTGCCAGCCCCAGTGCACCCAAACCAGACCCAGAGCACCCAAACCAGCCCCAGAGCACCCAAACCAGCCCCAGAGCACCCAAACCAGCCCCAGTGCACCCAAATCAGCCACAGAGCACCCAAACCAGACCCAGTGCTCCCAAACCAGCCCCAGTGCACCCAAATCAGCCCCAGTGCACCCAAACCAGCCCCAGTGCTCCCAAACCAGCCCCAGTGCACCCAAACCAACCCCAGTGCTCCCAAACCAGCCACAGAGCACCCAAACCAGACCCAGTGCTCCCAAACCAGCCCCAGTGCACCCAAACCAGCCCCAGTGCTCCCAAACCAGCCACAGAGCACCCAAACCAGACCCAGTGCTCCCAAACCAGCTCCAGAGCACCCAAACCAGCCCCAATGCACCCAAACCAGCCCCAGTGCACCCAAACCAGCCCCAGAGCACCCAAACCAACCCCAGTGCACCCAAACCAGCCCCAGTGCACCCAAACCAGCCCCAGAGCACCCAAACCAACCCCAGAGCACCCAAACCAGCCCCAGAGCACCCAAACCAACCCCAATGCACCCAAACCAGCCCCAGAGCACCCAAACCAACCCCAATGCACCCAAACCAGCCCCAGAGCACCCAAACCAGCAACAGTGCACCCAAACCAGCCCCAGCCCCAGAGCACCCAAACCAACCCCAGTGCACCCAAACCAAACCAACCCCAGTGCACCCAAACCAGCCCCAGTGCACCCAAACCAGCCCCAGAGCACCCAAACCAACCCCAGAGCACCCAAACCAGCCCCAGAGCACCCAAACCAGCCCCAGAGCACCCAAACCAGCCCCAGTGCACCCAAACCAGCCCCAGAGCACCCAAACCAACCCCAATGCACCCAAACCAACCCCAATGCACCCAAACCAACCCCAATGCACCCAAACCAACCCCAGTGCACCCAAACCAACCCCAGAGCACCCAAACCAGCCCCAGTGCACCCAAACCAGCCCCAGAGCACCCAAACCAGCCCCAGAGCACCCAAACCAACCCCAATGCACCCAAACCAACCCCAGAGCACCCAAACCAGCCCCAGAGCACCCAAACCAACCCCAATGCACCCTAACCAACCCCAGAGCACCCAAACCAACCCCAGTGCACCCAAACCAGCCCCAATGCACCCAAACCAACCCCAGAGCACCCAAACCAACCCCAGAGCACCCAAACCAACCCCAGAGCACCCAAACCAGCCCCAGAGCACCCAAACCAACCCCAGAGCACCCAAACCAACCCCAGAGCACCCAAACCAGCCCCAGAGCACCCAAACCAGCCCCAGAGCACCCAAACCAACCCCAGAGCACCCAAACCAACCCCAGAGCACCCAAACCAACCCCAGAGCACCCAAACCAACCCCAGAGCACCCAAACCAACCCCAGCGCACCCAAACCAGCCCCAGTGCACCCAAACCAACCCCAGAGCACCCAAACCTCTCCCAGTGCACCCAAACCAACCCCAGCGCACCCAAACCAACCCCAGCGCACCCAAACCAACCCCAGTGCACCCAAACCAGCCCCAGAGCACCCAAACCAGCCCCAGAGCACCCAAACCAGTCCCAGTGCACCAAAACCGGTCCCAGTGCATCCAAACCAGTCCCAGTGCACCAAAACCAGCCCCAATGCACCCAAACCAACCCCATAGCTCCCAACCCAGCCCCCATGCACCCAAACCTGAGGATCTTAAAGGTCTTTTCCACCCTGGTCTATTCCATGACCCCATGGCAGCCTCCCATCAGCATCCCCAGTGATGGAACAGCCAAGCACGAGCCGGCGCTGAGGGAGGGATCCGCATGGATGCTCTCAGATCAGGCTGGAAACAGGGGGAAAAGGTTGAGGTGGAACCACAGGAAAGGTTTGTGGAGGTGGCAACAGCATGGACCTGGTGTGGGGGGAAGCAGGGATGGGCCCTAGGAGGCAGGGAAGGATGGGGTCATGGAATGGGTTTGGATGAAGGGAACCTAAAGAGCATCCAGCTCCAGCCCCTGCCTGTGGCATGGGCACCTTCCACTGGGGCAGGGTGCTCCAACCTGGCCTGGGGTGCTGCTAGGAGTGAATGGTGTGGTATTGGTGTGGATGGGGTGATGGTGGTGTGGATGGGGTGATGGTGGTGTGGATGGGGTGATGCTGGTGTGGATGGGGTGATGTTGGTGTGGATGGGTTGATGGTGGGGTGGATGGGGCGATGGTGGGGTGGATGGGGTGATGGTGGGGTGGATGGGGTGATGGTGGGGTGGATGGAGTGATGCTGGGGTGGATGGGGTGATGTTGGTGTGGATGGGGTGATGGTGGGGTGGATGGGGTGATGGTGGGGTGGATGGGGTGATGGTGGGATGGTTGGGGTGATGGTGGGATGGATGGTGTGATGGTGGGGTGGATGGGGTGATGGTGGTGTGGATGGGGAGATGGGGTGATTGTGGGGTGGATGGGGTGATGGTGGGATGGATGGGGTGATGGTGGGGTGGATGGGGTGATGCTGGTGTGGATGGGGTGATGGTGGGGTGGATGGGGTGATGCTGGTGTGGATGGGGTGATGGTGGTGTGGATGGGGTGATGGTGGGGTGGATGGGGTGATGCTGGGGTGGATGGGGTGATGCTGGTGTGGATGGGGCGATGGTGGTGTGGATGGGGTGATGCTGGGGTGGATGGGGTGATGGTGGGGTGGATGGGGTGATGCTGGGGTGGATGGGGTGATGGTGGGGTGGATGGGGTGATGCTGGGGTGGATGGGGTGATCCTGGTGGTGATCCTGGGGTGGATGGGGTGATGCTGGGGTGGATGGGGTGATCCTGGGGTGGATGGGGTGATCCTGGTGTGGATGGGGTGATGCTGGTGTGGATGGGGTGATGGTGGGGTGGATGGGGTGATTGTGGGGTGGATGGGGTGATGGTGGTGTGGATGGGGTGATGCTGGTGTGGATGGGGCGATGGTGGTGTGGATGGGGTGATGCTGGTGAGGAATCGGTGATGAACGACTGTATCGGGTGATGGTCGGGTGTATCGTGTGATGCTGGTGAGTATGGGGTGATGGTGGGGTGGATGGGGTGATGCTGGTGTGGATGGGGTGATGGTGGTGTGGATGGGGTGATGCTGGGGTGGATGGGGCGATGGTGGGGTGGATGGGGCGATGGTGGGGTGGATGGGGTGATATTGGTTTGGATGGGGCGATGGTGGTGTGGATGGGGTGATGGTGGGATGGATGGGGTGATGCTGGTGTGGATGGGGTGATGGTTGTGTGGATGGGGTGATGCTGGTGTGGATGGGGTGATGCTGGGGTGGATGGGGTGCTATTAGGAGTGAATGGGGCGCTGTTAGCAGTGGATGGGGCTCTGCTGGCTGTGGATGGGCGCTGCCGGCAGTGGCCAGGAGCCCCCACCAAGCCCGTTCCCAGCTGCAGAACCACGTCTGCAGCTCCTGGCCCATTCCCAGCCTCCCAGGCAGCTCCTGCCTCCCGTGGGAAGCTGCTCCCACACCTCAGCCACCTCATCCCTGCCGAGGGCTGCATCCAAGCCGGCTCCGCTGGCACCGGCTCCGCGCTGCTCATCCCGCAAGTCCCGTGCTCCGCAGGGGCCCGAGCCCTTGATTCCAATGGGAATCCCGCAGGACGGGGGGTCGGGAGCATCCCAGCAAGAGCCCGGAGCTCCCCAGTGAGCGCTGCGCCCATAAATCACCCCCCGGTCCCTTGGCCGCCTCCTGGCTGGAGGTCAGGGAACGGCTCCATGGGGTTCCCGTGCCCGGTGCCCGGGGGAGGATTTGTGCCTCGTATCCTGCTTGGATCCTGTTCCTCAGAGCATCCCATTCATTGCGGGGAGGGGAGGGGAGGGGGGAAAGGGGGTGAGGGGAAGCTCCCGGGGCAGGATTGCAGCACCCGGATGCGGGCTGTGGGGTGCTCCAAGTGCTCTGGGGGGAGAGCAGCCAAGCCCCAGTGTGGGAACACCTCCTCCTGGCGCTGCGCCCTTGGGGTTTGCTCCATGCCATCGCATTCGGCCGTCGCCGCGTTCAAACCGGGCTCAGGAGCACCGAGGGCTTCGGTTTCCCTGCGCTGGGATGAAACCCTTGCTCTTTGGGCTCAGCGGTGAGGCTGGATGAAGATGGCCCCACGCAGCCCGGTGCCGCCAGCGCTTTGGTCCCCATCGACCAAGGTTTGGAGCCTCGTCCCGGTCTCTTCCCCACTGGGATGGGGATGGTCTCAAGTGTCCCCGGGGATGGGGCACCCTGAGCTCCAGGCGTGCTCCGAGGATGGAGCCGAAGGCTTCTGGAATCCCCATCCGGGCTGCACCCAATGCCCAGGCTCTGTTTCTGGGATGAAGGACCAGGAGGGCTCCATAGGAGCAGGAGCATCCCGGCTTGGGGGGTCCCCTCTAGAGCAGCAGGGATGTGGATGAAGCTCATCCGTGGGCAGCAGGAGCCAGCACGGAGCATCCCTGGCACGTTGGGAATATCCCCCCCCTGTTCAGGACCCATGGTTGGGCTCTGGGAGCCCGAGGGGCCGTGGGGCTAAGCCAGGGTAATCCCATCTTTGGCTGCTCTCCATAGGGAAGTGCTGGGGTTTGTTGGTCCATCAGGACCTTCCTGTCCCAGGAGCTCCAGTGTCTGAAGGGGGCTATAGGGGTGCTGGGGAGGGACCCTTCATTAGGGACAGCTGTGACAGGACACGGGGTAACGGGTTCAAACTGAAACAGGGGAATTTTAGATTGGATCTAAGGAGGAAATTCTTTACTGTGAGAGTGCTTTGGGGCTGGTTTGGGTGCACTGGGGTTGGTTTGGGTGCACTGAGGTTGGTTTGGGTGCACTGGGGCTGGTTTGGAAGCACTGGGGCTGGTTTGGGTGCATTGGAGTTGGTTTGGGTGCACTGGGGCCTGGTTTGGGTGCATTGGGGTTGGTTTGGGTGCACTGGGGCTGGTTTGGGTGCACTGGGGCTGGTTTGGGTGCACTGGGGTTGGTTTGGGTGTTCTGGGGTTAGTTTGGGTGCACTGGGGTTGGTTTTGGTGCATTGGGGCTGGTTTGGGTGCTCTGGGGCTGGTTTGGGAGCACTGGGGTGGTTTGGGTGCTCTGGGGCTGGTTTGGGTGCATTGGGGCTGGTTTGGGTGCACTGGGGCTGGTTTGGGTGCACTGGGGCTGGTTTGGGTGCACTGGGGTTGGTTTGGGTGCACTGGGGCTGGTTTGGGTGCATTGGGGCTGGTTTGGGTGCACTGGGGCTGGTTTGGGTGCACTGGGGCTTGTTTGGGTGCTCTGGGGCTGGTTTGGGTGCTTTGGGGCTGGTTTGGGTGCACTGGGGCTGGTTTGGGTGCACTGGGGTTGGTTTGGGTGCTCTGGGGTTGGTTTGGGTGCATTAGGGCTGGTTTGGGTGCTCTGGGGCTGGCACTGGGGCCGTTGCTGTGCCCAGAGGGGATCAGGGTTAATCCCCTCTAATCCAGCCCCTGGCCGGGTGCCCGGGAACAGGCCCATTCCCAGCCCTGGAATACCCCCAGCTCCATCCCATTGGCCCCGCTGCCTTCATAAGGCCCCGAGCCCATCCCAGCCCATCCCAGCTCATTCCCCGGTGCCTCCTGCGCTCCGCATCCCTCTGGCACCATGAAGCTGGGGCTCATCCTGCTGCTGGCCGGGCTCTGCTGCAGCCTGGCTGTGGGTGGTGAGTGGGGCCCATCCCTATGGGGTGCCGATGGGGTGGTCCCCGTGGGGTCCGGAATGGGGGGTCCCGATGCCCCATAGAGGGGTGTGACGGGGTCTCTTCTTCCCACAGCTCCTCTTGATGGGACGACCCCCACGAGCATCTGTGAGTTTGGGGTCTCCAGTGTGGATCCTTCTCAGCATGGGGCGAGACCCCCCCAGACCCCGAGCCCTGCGGGGCATCTTTGGGACTCTGGAGCTGGGGATGCTCGCGGTGCCTGAGGATGCTCCTGCATCCCTCTTAGACCCACATGGGATTGAGCAGCTCCTGCCCCCCTTTGGGGACAGGGAAGGGGATGGTGGCCTTGGCCACTGGGGCAGGACATGGTTCCAGGCATCGGGAACACTGGTTTGGGTGGGTGGGATGCACCATGGATGGGATGAGGAGCACCCCAGGGTGCTCCGGTCACCCCAGTGCACCCCAATGTAGATGCTGCGAGAGCCTGGGATGGGGACAATGGAGCATTGACCCGGGTCCTGGACATAGTGGGTGATCTGGTGAGCAGCCTGAGCAACAGCCTCCTTGGGTGAGCAGGGGATGGGGATCAATGGGGGCTCTGCCGTGGCCCCCGCTCCTCCCCACCCCTCCGGCATGGGTGCGGGTGGGGATGCCCTGGGGTGGGTGCTGATGGGACTGGGCCAGGTCTCTCCTCTGTGGTGCTCTCTCCTCCAGATGACGGCTCAGATGCATGGTAAGTCCCTTCCACCCCACCAAACCCCCTTTACACCCCATAAACCAACCACCCACCCCACCAAACCCCCTTTACACCCCATAAACCCACCTCCCACCCCACCAAACCCCCTTTACATCCCATAAACCCACCTCCCACCCCACCAAACCACCTTTACATCCCATAAACCCCCCACCCCCACCCCACCAAACCCCCTTTACATCCCATAAACCCACCTCCCGTCCCACCAAACCCCCTTTACACCCCATACACCCACCTCCCACCCCACCAAACCCCCTTTACATCCCATAAACCCACCTCCCATCCCACCAAACCCCCTTTACATCCCATAAACCCACCTCCCACCCCACCAAACCCCCTTTACATCCCATAAACCCACCTCCCATCCCACCAAACCAACTTTACATCCCATAAACCCACATCCCACCCCACCAAACCCCCTTTACATCCCATAAACCCACCTCCCACCCCACCAAACCACCTTTACACCCCATAAACCCACCTCCCACCCCACCAAACCCCCTTTACATCCCATAAACCCACCTCCCACCCCACCAAACCCCCTTTACATCCCATAAACCCACCTCCCACCCCACCAAACCCCCTTTACACCCCATAAACCCACCTCCCACCCCACCAAACCCCCTTTACATCCCATAAACCCTCCCCTCGTCCCTTCCCTCCACACCCCCTGTGTCTCCTTGGCTCACCTGGAGCCCTCTTTGGTGCCATTGGAGCCCCCGGCCCGGCTCCTCCTCCCTTTGGGTCCCCCCCAGGTGCCTCCGTGGGGATCAGGATGTGTCCCCTCCTCATCCCAAGCCCTCCTTGCTCTGCACCAGCTCCGTGCTGCTGGGTCCGGTTCATTCCCAGTTCCTCCCACGCCTCTTCTGAACCCGCAACGCTCCAAAGGCATCAATAAAGCAAAGCCTGACCTGCTGCATGTCCTGTCTGTCTCAGCCCATCCCATCCCATCCGTCCCATCCCATCCCATCCGTCCCATTCCATCCCATCCATCCCACTGCAACCCATGCCATCACATCCCATCCCATCCAATCTGTCCCATCCCATCCCATCCATCCCATCCCATCCCATCCTATTCATC
>NW_026915845.1:0-58784 GCF_034315485.1 Pezoporus occidentalis | reverse complement strand
GGTCACAATTATCATAAGAGAAAGGAAAATATAACTCCCTCCCATCTCCTCCAGACACACCAGACCTAGCTAGGTTTCACCCTGAACCTCATTATCATACACACAACATGAAGGTACAGAAATAACTGCAGCAGTGCAACCTCAGCTTAAACCTCTTCTAAAAATCCTCTTTTTTTTTTTTTTACCCTAGGAAGAAGACACAGCTTCAGCCTGTCCATACGGGTAATGGAGAATCCATCTGTGCCAGGAGCTTAACAGACTCGAGATCAGGCATGCCCATACCGACACGGGGATTTTGGAGGCATGAAGCAAAGCTGCCCAGTGTGGCATCTAACCCTGCACTGCGCTGGCTGAGCTCCCTTCCCCATCGATACCAAAACTGATAAACAGCCCTAAGCTAAACCACATGGCCTCACTTCTTGTGTAACTATGCAAAATGTTAAATATATTAATACAGGTCAGCAACAACTACCTCCCCCCCAGAGCTGGAGACTTTTTGGAAGAGGGTGAGGGAGGGGCATTCTCAAGTTTGCCTCTAAATCAAACAGAGAACTCGTTAATGCAAATGAAATCACTAAGTGGGACCTCTCTCTATCGTAACTTCCTCAACAGAGCAGCTCTGCTTGATTTCACTCGCTAACGCCAGTTTTAAAAGCCCTGAAGGCAGCAGAAGCTCTGAAGAGGCGGCCGGGCGGGAACGGCGGCGGAAGGGGCAGAGAACGCCTCCGCCTCTTCCCGGGGAGTGGTAGCGGGAGGGGGCCATCCCGCCCACCAGTTGGCGGGAGACTTAAAGTGGGCTGGAACAGCCGGGAACGCTGAGTGCTCCCGCCTGGTGCAGCTATGTCCACCCCGGCCAAGCGACACTGCCACAGCACCACCGGCTCCCTCGACTCCAGCTTCCAGAAGCGCCTCAAGAAGATTTCTATCGAGGGTAACATCGGTGAGCACAGAGACGGGGAGGGGGAAGAACCAGCGCTTGTGGCCGTTGGGACCGCAGGACGGGCCACCCTGAGGTGGCGTGGGCAGTGGCGGAGGCGCTGTGGGCCCTATTCCACCCACCTATACAGGAAGGCGGGGGGGTCCTGTTGATCCGAGACCGGCTCCCGGCGCCATGGCCGGGGTACGGGAGCGTCCGTTCCAGCGAGAGGGAAGCGCTGGCGTTAACGGCCGTTGGGTGTGCTCCGAGGCGGTAACCTCCGGGCACACAAAGGCCCCCCCGGGGACCGAGCGCGGCGCCCCACCTCAGTACTGCGCCACACGCGCCGCGCATGCGCGGAGCCGTTCTCCCGCCGCTGCTCGGCGATGGCGCGCACCGAGCCCCGCCCCGGCTCCTAAGATGGCGGCGCAAGGCCCCACCATGGCCTTTATCGGCTGCCTGGCCCCGCTGCGGCCTCCTGGCGACGGCGATTACAGCCGTTTTCTCGGAACGTGCACCCGCAGCACGGTGCAGGCAAATCAAACATCCCCTCCCCTGCCCCGGGCGCCGTGCAGCTCCACACCAGAAACACCATGGCCGCATTACCTGCGGCCTCCTTCACAAACCTCACGACTGCCCGTCTAACACCAGTCTAACCTGCACCCCCAGTGAGCTTTTCCCATCTTCTGCAGCTGCAGGGAAGTCAACGTTTGTCAAGCTACTAGAGAACCACAGTGATGAGTGGGAGATCATCCCTGAACCCATTGCCAAGTGGTGCAACATCCAGACAGCTGAAGAGGAGCATGAGGTAGGTGTGCTGCTCTGGGGAGCTTGGGCAGAGAGATGGATCACACACTGCAGTGAACAGCCAGGGAGCCATACCAGAATTTAGCTATCCAGTCATCCCCACTATCATACACCAACTGGCCAGACAGACTGTAAAGGAAGATACTACTGAATCCAATTCCAAATAACCCCTACTCAAGGCAAAAGAATAAAATCCTGTAAATATGTTGGTATTAAATTTTCTCTTGTCCCCCAGGAACTTTCAACATCTCAGAAGAGTGGAGGGAATCTACTCCAAATGCTCTACGACAAACCCACACGATGGGCTTACACATTCCAGACTTATGCCTGCCTGAGCCGAGTGAGAGCACAGTTAAAACCTGTCTCAGCCAAACTTCAGGAAGCAGAACACCCAGTGCAGTTCTTTGAGAGATCTGTGTACAGTGACAGGTAATTACTCTCACAATGCACAAGGGTTTATATTAACAGCTCCAGGTCTTTATGACAAAGATCTGGAGCTGGGAAAACACTCAATATTAAACTATAATCTGCAAGGAGCAGGTTTGATTCAACAGTGGGAGGTGGATGGGACTCAGAGTACTTCATGAATGACAGAGTAGGCAGCTGCATGCATTTAAGTATCACTATTCTGATTCAGTCAATTTTAGTAGTTCCCTTTGGTCATTCCTGGCCTGAGACTAATGTCCTTCTTTGCAGATACGTATTTGCTTCTAACCTGTTTGAGTCTGGAAACATTAATGAAACAGAGTGGGCTATTTATCAGGACTGGCACTCATGGCTTTTGAATCAGTTTGAATCAGATATAGAACTGGATGGCATGATCTACCTAAGAACCACACCTGAGGTAGGTTCACTAAAGATGAAATAATAAGAACTAGATGTTTAGCTGAAGTGGCTCAAGTTAAAATAACTTTTTAAAAGGCAACCAAAACTAATTTTAGATGTAACTTATGTTCAGCCAAGCATTTAAATCAATTGTAACATCTAACATTACTCTTTCCAATTTAAGGACCATTTAATCTGTTCAGTTGATTTAATTTTTAACACGATTAGTATTTGGTCTTACACTTTTTTCCTCCCCCCAGAAATGCATGGAAAGGCTACAATTGAGAGGAAGAGAGGAGGAGCAAGGAATTGAACTTGAGTATTTGGAAAACCTCCACTATAAACATGAAACCTGGCTTCATGAAAGGACTATGAGGTATGAATCCATTTTCTATAGGCAAGTTTCAATTTACAGGCAAGGCTCTTACCTGTTTTGTGCTGAAGCTGATTAGGGATAAAACTAAATTTAGACCCATTCCAGGTTTTTTGCCACAGAGATACTGGTTCTAGGTTCCATGCAGAGGGAAAGTTATCTTGGCAAGAAAGTAAAAATTGCCAAGAGATGGAACTTCATCTGCTTTAAAGCCTAGTTAAGCATTAGCTTCAACTCCAGCAAGGATATGCTTTTTGTTAACTGGAAGTACACAGGAATAGAACAGAGCTGAAGGGGTGTTCAGTCACTGTTCACCTAAGTTACCCACTTAGCAGGTTCTCATTCCAATGTAAGGGAGGGCAAGGTCCCAGCTAGCTTTCAACTAGAGTATATTTCAACAAGGGTTAAATATTAATCCTAGCTTCAAAATAAACAATGAGCAGAAAGGCTTTTGGCAGGCACTAAGCAAGACAATCAGCAACTAAGTCATCTCAATATACTTTCCCACCCCAGCTGCCTTACTCTTACTAGTTTCCCCAGCCCAGGCCTCTCGAAATAGGAAGCAGATTATACTTCTCCCTTGAGAAGCCTGGAATGCTCTACTGAATGGGAAGCATAACAATTCCAGGAAATGTTATCAGTCACATCTACTTTCCTAAGCTTAATGTAGGACGACCCAGACGCTTAAGAGACAAGAAGGCACTGCATATTGTGGAATTCTGGGACCATTTACCTTGTATATTCATTTCAAGCTCATGAGCAAGCATTTCCTACATTTTTCAGGAACATTTAAGTCTGTAAAACACAAGTTACAATAGAATGGTGGTTCTGCACACATACTGCATTTTAGAAATGCTTTTCACACCTACAAAGAGAGAGTAACTACTGCTTTAAGGGAACAACCATCCAGTTGCACAACTACTGCTCCCATCTGCTTGTAGCCAGAATAGTCTTATCTCCCAGCCATTTTAAATACCAGTCTTAGAACTTGTTTAAGAGGTCCTCCCCACAAAAGGAAACTTTAAAACTGCATCTTAGTAAATGGATTAGGAGTTAGTTAACTAGACTGGGAGAAACACAGGGCAATATTAGCTTTTAAAATGCTCTTCCCAAAATCATAATGCTGATAATTGATTCCATAGCAAAAAGAATGGAGCAAATGAAGTTAAGGTAAAAAGCTTAAACCATCTCTTCTACCCTACTTGTACAATAAAAATAGATATTAAAAGGCCAGATTTATGAACTACATTAGTTAGAGTAATACAATGCTGACTGGGTTGTATAAGAGCAATTAAGGACAGGCTTATACTTAAGTCCTGGGATCCAGTACATGTGGTAATCTGAGTAATGCTGCACCCTTAGGATGACTTGGAAAGCAACCAAAGAGCTAGATTGCTTTATACACACTGCTTTATACCATTTACTAGCATTACGTTTCTCATTTAACAGAGTTGACTTTGAGAACCTTAAGGAGATTCCCATTCTAGTTTTGGATGTTAATGAAGATTTTAAGAATGACAAGATTAAACAGGAGTACCTGATCGATAAGGTGAGCATTAAATAATGTTTCCTCCTATCTGCTTTTCATCTGCAGTAGTAGCTTCAGGTTATCAAATTACATTTTTGAATTGCATGAAGTGCTTGTCTGGGGCTAGTATGGTCAGTCTCCTTCACAGGCTTAGAAAGTTACATGGCTGCAGAAAAGGCTTTTCGCTTTTCTTCATGAGGAATTGTGAGGATAAGGAGGTGGCATTAAAACAACTCAAGGGAAAATTGTTTTTAAAAGAGGAGCAGTTGCAAGGGATGCAAGTACACAGCAGCTGGCTTAGTCAGACTACCCCCTGCCAAGTCTGTGCTGCCACACTGTTCATTAAGTAGTTCACAGAATGATACTGTCCAAGTTCTGTCAGCCATGATGTCCTCAGAGAATCCTGCAGTCAGCTTAGAGCTGACTCAAAGGATCTATGGTCTTCCTGGACTGAGCGCAATACATCTGACTCACACAGATAACTAAACCTTTTACATACTTCTCAATGCCTTAAGTGACATTTCTAAGAAGAGCTGGGAGGGAGGGTCAACAGCCATTTGAGGGAACAAGGTGATAATAATTACATCACTTGACTCAAAATGGTGTTTGTTAGGTAAGACTTAGGAACTAAGTGCCTAAAGGAGTGCTCCTGCTAGAGGCATGTGCTGTGTAGTACCTAGACCACACCAGATCAAACCCCAGCCTCCCAATATTTAAAGGCATGGGGCTCATCTCCAGTCTTCCAAGGAGAGCTGCAATATTAGTTATTATCCCGGGACACATTACCTTTTCTTTACCACTGCCCCAACAAGACTGTTCTTGTAAGATGGACAGAAGTACCTTACTCCCAAACTGTACAAACCATTTTCTCCATCTTGTTGTGTGTCATCCATTTGAGATTACTGAAGAATGACTCCTTCAAGTCAAGCCTAATTCCTCCAATTAAGTATTTCTATATAAACTGGAAAGGGGAGCACAAGATCCAGTTGTGGAGGTATTTGTTGTTACATTATATCCTCATGGACACTACCAACTAACAGCTTACAATTATGAGCCAGACTACATACACTCATTACATGCTTACTCCCCTCACATGCAGTATATGAAAGGTCAGCTCCACTCTCAGTTTGGGGCAGGGGTACTGTACCATGCTTAAAGTTCTGCCAGGTAGTTGGTTTAGTTTTCAGACAATCCCTCTCTTCATAGGCAAGAACTACCTAATGAAGTAAAACTCATTTTTCTTTAATGAGGTAACATTCCATAAAGCATTCCGGAACCTGCCTTTCAGACGTACCTGTTATTTTAGAATAATTAAAGTCAATTCTACCTAGACAAATCTCAGGCTGTCACATGCTATACTGAAAAACATTTCACATCATGAATTACACAGAGAGAGGCAGAACAGCACTAGGGACTGTTGCAGACCATTTGTTTGCTAAGAACAAATTGGGAAAAGCCTAGTGACTTTTCTAATGCAGCAAATATATCTGCTTTCTGTTTTCACAGGTCAAGTCTTTCCTGACTTCTTAGGATGATGAAAATTAATTTGAATGTCAAGTTCTTGAAGGTTAAGAGTTACACTTATCAATCAGCATGTTGATTTAAACTGAATGCATCACATGTATAGCTTATTTTAAGGCAAGATCGAAATGCAAAGGATGGTTTGGTTGGGATTTTTGCTAGTCTTACCTGTGCAGGTTTTGACATAATTTTCTGTCTAGTTAAACAAATATGGAATGCTTTGATAATATATTTTATGTCTACTCTTTGCTGTTTATAATAAATTAATACCGACTGAAAACTGGCTTCAATAACAGAGGAGTTAAGCTGTTGCCAGCGGCTGACACAGCAGCACACAGGCAAGAGGCACTGAGGCAGAGTTGTTTTGCAATAACTGGCATAGTTCACCATTTTAAGACGAGACTGTTATGGCGTCCACAAAGCTTTACTTTCAACTTCTGCTTTATTGAAGGGCTCTTTTCACAGCACTTGCACTACTTAGTGATGGACGCTACTGTAGTCGCAAGGGTTACACCTGTAACGAGCTGCAGTTCACACATCTCTCGTTTACCACCACCCCCCGAATAAACAAATTTCCCCCCCTCCATTTTCCTCTCACTCCCCGCCCCGTGACAGCAGGGAGCAGGCGGGGAAGGACCCGCCGGCGCTTGCACCGGAGGCGGCAGCGGGACAACGACCCCGCAACCGCCCTCCCCTCCCCCGCCCGAGCGCAGCCGCCGCCCCAAGGCCCCGCCGAGCTCCGCGGCCGCCACGACGCACGCGGCGGGGGGAGGGGAACGGTTGGGCGCACGCGGCCGGGCCAGACTAGGCCGAACCTCCCCCCTTATCCCCCACCTCCCGCCAGGGTCGCGCCGGTGGCGCTGTGCGCGGCCTCCCCCCGCCGCCAGCAGGCGCCAAGGAGGGGCTCGACGGCGCCGGGGCCCCGGATCGGATGGAACCGGCCGCCCCACCCCCATCCGCCCCACCTTCCGCTTTCCCCTCGCCACAGCCACCCCCCCACCCCACCTCCCCCCCAGCCGGGCCTTACCCAAGCCGGGGATCTCGCCCTCGGTCTCCTCAGTGTGACAGGGGTCCATCTTGGCCGCGCCTTTCCCCACAGGGGCCGCGAGAAGACAAAGCTCGGTGGGGGCGCTCGGGAGCTGCGCAAACGGAAACAAAAGCTCAGCGGCCGCCGAAGGGACGCTCCAGCGAGCCCGGATCGAGGCGTTTCGGCTGCTTCTTCCCTGCGCTCACGGGGATGCGGCACGATGAACCCGCGGCCTTCCCCCGGCCCAACCCGCCTGCTCGCTCCTGCGCACCGGCCCCTCCGAGCCTATAAATAGCCAGCGGGCGCGCTGCGCGGCGCGCTGACGTCACGCAGCGCCCGCCCCTGCCCCTGGCAGCCAATGGCAGCGTGACAAATTGAACCAGCCAGTCACGTCCGGCGCTCTTGCGCGCAGAGGGCGATGCGTAAGGGAAAGGGAGGGGGGGGGAGCGGCCGCCCCGGGGGGTGTCTCGTAACGGCTGCGGCGGGGATTGGCGACACGGCCTCCCCCAGTGTCCCTCGGTAACCCCGGTGCCCGCGGCCCGGTCCGGCGGGACAGGCGCGACCCCTCTGCTCGGGGACCCGCCTTCGGGTGTTTCGCTACCCAAACCGCAAACATGGCGGCGGCTTTGTCCCTCCCGCCTGCCCCGCCGCGCCGATCGCTCCCCACCACCACCACCCCCCGCCCCTCACCAGCTCCCGGCTCACGGCAGGCTGCGGCCCCGGCGCTCCGGCGACCAGCGGGGATCGGCGGCTCCGCGCACTGCAGCAACGCCCGCCGCCGTCAGGTGGGCCGGGCTCCGCCTCCCGCCGCGCCGGGGGAGCCGGGGGGAGTGGACACGCACGGGCACGGCGGGGCTCGGGCCCCCTCCCGAGAGGCTCTGCCCTGATCCTCGGGCCGCTCCGCTGGGGTGTAGGGTCACTGCCAGCCCCGGAGGCGGCGGGGGAAGGAAGGCGGCCTGCGGGAGGCCCTTGGGAAGGGGCTGCCTCGGAGTCCCCCGCAGTGCTGACAGTGAGGATGCGAACCGCAGCGGGCGAAAACCTGCTAAACCTTGACCCAAAGCGGCTGTCTGTGGGTTTATTCGGGCTCGGGCAGGTTTATTTGCAGGATCTCCGCCTGGGAATCACCGGGCAGGGTGGTTCGAATGGCCGGTGCACCCTGCAGTCCACTCACCCTGAGCCTAACCAGACCAATCCCCTCTTCAAAATGTTGCCACAAAGAATCATTAGCTAAAACAACTAGAGAAAAACTGTAAGAGAGCCAGTGCGATGGAACAGATAAGTGGTGACCTTCGGACTGCGGAGGTGTGGGGTCTGTTCACAGCTTCGTTTCTGAGTGGTTTGTGTAAAGCAAATCCCTTTGCTAATCCCTGTTGAAGCCTTTGCATTTCCAACAGTTAATTATAATTTTTGTTTTCTTCTAATGTATATTAGTAATCATACACCGAGGTATATCTACTCTGGGTCATTTTATTAGTCTGATTGGTCTTTTTAGTCCCCATTACTGCATTTGAATAATGATGGAAAATGGGTTCTCTGTTGTTTACGCACGAAGATCCACGTGATTCATGGCTTTGAAGTCGGCTGTACTGGCTGGTTTCTTGCTATCTAATGTTCTTATTTTTCTTATCTAAATAAAGCCTGGTTTGCCCAGTACTTTCTCAACCATATGTTGTGGTCAAACAGCATTCTGACATAAATTTTCTTTTTAGAGGCCTCTCAGGAAATGAAAATCATCCTGTGCTTACACTGGCATGAAGTTCTGCTGCAGGCATATTCTTCCAGTGTTAGAGGAAAGATCATATGACTTCTTTGCAAGTACGTAATTGCTACTAAGTGTAGGCAAAATACCTGCCTGCTCTGAAACTCAGCACAGCAACAGGATGTTGGGTACAGCCATGTCTTGGAGAAGAATGTGCCTGTGAACAGAAGCAAACAAAGACAGAAATAGTTACCAGAAGACTTATTATTAGCCAACATATAGGCAGTGCTTGAAAGATGAAAATAATTAGCAATTCAAGTGGAGTTACTGTTAACAGCATCAGCCCTTCTCCTGAGAGGCCATCTCTGGTTAGTGTTTTTGCAAGTAAAGGCAGTCACATGTGGTATGTGAACACTTGCAAAGTGTGAGATAGAGGATAAAAATGTTGCTGGAAGCGTCTAATGCAGGATTTTATTAGGTTTCTTGAGCAAGGAAATTACTGTGTAATTTACACATGTAAACTTCCAGGTCTTGCTTCCATGATTTCTTCTAGGACTCCGGCATCTTTAGTTTACCTGGCTTTTTTGTTTTATGGTGCCAACCTGACACGTCTACCTTCCTCTCCAGCAGACACAGCTGAGCTGTGGTGTGTCTGTCAGCATGTCTGTCAGCAACTCACGCTGCAGCTTCAAGTACTTTTTTTTTTCTCTGAAAGTGCTTTGTTCTACTTCAGAATTTCACTGGCCTGTTCCTGTGAAGGGGAGAAGAACACCTGCCATGGAGGCTGCTGGGGACAGGAGCTGCCCTCATGTTCCCACTTGCATTCCCAGAAGATAAATTTCACCTTGTTCAGCCCTGGGGACAGCTGTAACCTAAGCCAAGCTCAGCTTGCTGGGTTTTGTGTGGTCCATCTGGTAAAAAACGTGCAGAGCGGAGCCTTCCTGGGTAGAAATCTGCTGGAGAAATAATCTGCCACAGTCACACAGGCCTTGTGCAACATCCCCAGTTCCCTCAGACTTCATGGTGACTGGGGCTGGGAGCAGAGACCTGCATCAGGAGAGGATGAGCACCAGTCCACCCTGCAGAGAAATATGTAAAGCTGAGTACAGATGTGTTGTGGTTTAAGCCCAGCTGGTAACTCAGCACCACTCAGCCACTCGCCTCCAGGCAGGATGGGGAGGAGAATGAAAAGAATGTAAACCCCATGGGTTGAGATAAGAACAATAATGAAAGTATAATACAAAACTACTACTAATAATAATAATGATAAGGAAAATAATGAGGGGAGAGAATATAAAACTAAGTTTGGGTCAGGTGTCCTGTCTCTGCTTCTTCCCCGCTTCTTATGCCCCTCCTCACTGGCAGAGCATGAGACTGAAAAGCCCTTCATCAGAGTAAATGTTACCTAGCAACAACTAAGCCATTGGTGTGTTATCAGCATTGTTCTCAGACTAAAGCCAAAACACAGCACTGCACCAGCCTCTAGGAAGGAGAAAAATAACTGTCACAGCTGAACACAGAAAAACATGTATAGTGTTAAGCTGGACTGAAGTAAAGCTGTTCCTTGAAGCCTGCTCTCCTCCCTGCTCAGGACATTTCTCTTTGATACCAGTCATAAATCTCTATTTGTTTGCTTGCTTAAGTTCCTTTTCTGGAGGGCAAGAAAATCACAGTATCTACAGCTCTGGTTAAAGGGTTTTACAGGCATCTAATTGTACGAAGACGCTTTGGGTCTCTGGAAATTATGCAGATGCTGATTTCTGAGTAGGTTTTTGAGACATTATTGCAATGCAAAAAAATAATTACTAAAAATTCTCTTACGGGTCAGCATTTGCCATTTCAGGGAGAAGAGAACAGTGACCAGAGTTTAAATACTTGCTCTGAAAAGATGACAGAACTCATTATCCATCACCCTGACCCCATCGCTTTCTGCGCCTTCCCTTTCTCTCTTTCCTAAGTAGATGTTATCCATTTGTTCCTCTGCTTCTGTCATAAGCTTCATCCTTCATATCTCATCTCATCAGCTGCGTGTTACATGTTTCTCACGTTTGCATATAAGCATAATTCAGGGTCTTGCAGGTAATCTGCAAACCTGATTAACTCAACAAATACAGCTAGCAGCTGACTTGCTTTATCATCTGACATCTGAAAACAGGGAATGCAGGGAAGTCTTACACTACCAATGGTTTCTAAGTTTCTCTGTGAATGTGACTCCCAGTCAAAAGCCCTTGAATTCAATCATAACCTTTCTGTCACTCCCCATGGCTCTAGAAACAGCCTCTAGGTGTGATGGTGCAACAAATACAAGCTAAACAGCTACTAAATATGTATAATGTGTGTTCTACCATATTAGGTAACAGGGCCACCTTCGTCATCTTCTATGCTGCAAATTCCCAGCTTTGATAATGCACCCTCCCTCTTACTTTTGCTTTGGGTAATTTAAGAGTTCTTTTGGTGACACTTCACCTTTATTTCTTCATTTTCACTTTTTTGTCTCTTTATTCATTACTCCAAAAATGGCGGTCTGCAGCAATGACTAGGCAGAGCTTGTATTTCCCACATTTCCTAAGCTGTAGTTCATTAGGAACCAAGCCAGTGTGGAAGCCAGTCGGAGAGGTTGACGGACACTGCTCTAGTGAAAAAGCAGATACCCAAGTCCCTCTTTCTCTCTGAGACCGCTGTTGTACTGTTTGACTCTATCACCCTTCTCTTATACCACCAGCTTATCCACAGCATATGCTCACCATCGCTGTCACTATTATAACGGAAGATTGCCTCTCTTCAGCTCCCTTGGTGGTCACAGGGCTCCACTGGGATTTCCCCTGTCTGATGCTTTTCTGCTCATTAAGGTAACTCAGGCCTCTTACTGTTCTGGTTCTGCAACATTATCATCATGGCAGTTGGCAGAATGCCTTTGCTTTTTACCAACAGAGCTAGCTGCCTTGCTGTGAATGCAGTTACATCGGTAGAAGTGTCTTCTACCAGCTCATTTTAGGTATCTGCATGTTTCGGCTGACTCTGAGCTAGGTGGGCATGAGTCAGCTCTGATCCAGAAGCCATCTGGCTGTGCAGTGCTGTACTGAGCTCATCAGGCTGCTCTCAGAGAAGGTTTCTTTACTCAGGCAGAAGGTTTTCAGCTCTTTGGCAGTTCAGCCCTGTACCCACCAGGAGAGAGGTGGCCAAGTGTTCATTTGCATCCCTTGCAATAAGCCTTGTCTGCATTTCCTTATGTCCTCTCAGAAGGAGAATGAGCTGTAAAGCTGTGAATACTTCACAGTGGGGTGACTGAGTCCAGACTTGGGAGAGCTGCTGTGATATCTGTGGCAAAGCAGGTAACACAGTGCCTGAGCTCTTGTTATTCTGAGTCACCTGTGTTTGTGAAACGGTGCCTATTTTAGCCACTCACCAAGGGCAGGCTCAGGAGCAGTGACCACAGCAGCTCACTGTTTTTGTCCTTGCTGACATGATGATCCCAACTTCCACCCCTTGCAGGTAACATTGTTGTAGCTGTTTGGGGTCACCCAGCTTTCTCTTGTCAAGTCCTACAATGTCAAAGCTGAGGCATATGCTTAGGCACAGATCCTATTTGAGTGCTCCGAGTCTTCAACTGCTGACCCTACTTTTGCTCTTCCTACCTATTTTACCTTTAGCTCTTAGACTCTGGAAATCCCTGAGCACAGTCAGGCACAGCATCAGTGAGGGCTGGAGCTGGGCAAGCTCTTTCCTAAGCTACCACAGAAAATATGCAAGTTTTCCATTGGAGGGAGTGCCTTCAGGAAAGAGCACATTAAGCCCTGCCCACATTGTGGCTCTGCTCTTACCAGGAAAAGGGTAAATTCTTAGTGCTCTCTTACAAGAAATAATTGCTGGGAGGTATAAAACTGATGAAGATAAAGCAAACTGTGGATTTTCCTGGCCTCCCTGTCTTGACCCCACATACAAAGTGGCAGATAGTTTTGGTTTTGTTTGGATTTTACCCTACTATCTAACCCAAGAATGACTTTTACTGCATAGGGCCGTGACCTGTGCTAATGTAAAGGGCAAGGGGCCTGCACTCACAGACTTGTCTTAAGCACTCTGCAGTCCATCCATGGCTTCATCTCTGCTGCAACACTGTGGCATTCAAACCAAACAAAAGTGCTCTCAAAACACAGGTATAACACAGGTCAGCCACAGTCACACTCTTCACCTCAGCCCACTGCAGTCTCTTCAGTGAGGGCTGTGCTCTTGCACCTACACCCTCAATTCCACTCAACAAAGCAATCCTATCTCTGCTCCTGCTCTGTTGCACACCCAACGGATCTGTGTGTCCACATGTATACTCAGATCAAGAGGGTTTTGGATCTTCCTGCCTATAATGCCCTTCTCAGCGTCGGCATTGATGGATATATAGTTCAAAATGACCATATTGCAAGCAGACAAGCACTAAAATGCTGTGATGTTGACAGCAAGGCCTCTGAAGACTCAGCACATAAAATGGGTCACTAGCGTGGTTATTTCTGTTACACAACTCCAGCCTACCTTTCTTTTTCCTTGCCCTTGAAGTCATCTGAATGTAAACAAGTAAAATTAAGACAAGGGGTAACAAAATCAGGATGAGGAATGGCAAGGGGAAAGTAAAGTGTCCCACAGTACTGGTCTTTAGCATCCTCACAGCGCCAGCCGGCTGGCTCCCCAGAGCTCTGATCCTGGAGCTGCTGCAGAAATAAAGACCCATTGAGAAGTCTGGCTCCAAATTAGCATCTGAATTCCCTTGTAGCCTGTTGTCAGATGGGCAGGAGGTGGGTGCTAGTCTCTCAGGACTGATACACAACGGTGGCTTTAAAAGGTCCTTATTTTCCTGAGGCAAAGAAATACATTGCTGAACTATGGACACTTTGTGTTTTCCTGTTTTTTTTCCTCCCTTCCCTCTCCCTTTCTCCTCGGTTTCACTCCCTTTCCTGGATCAGGCTGAGTTGTAGATAGACACGTCTGGGTATTGTTAGCCCTGTCTGACCTACTTCTTTCTCTCCCCTTGGCCTTGTGTTATGGATGCTGGTGCTATGGAAACCTGGGTGACATGCCCCACAAAGCCAGGGCCACCAGCTGCACCCTCATCTCCCAGCCCCACAGGAGCTTCCCTCCCAAACACATCCACAAGGAAAGCGGTGCTGCTTCCCGGGGAAATTCAAGGATGTGCTCCATCCATCCCACCAAGCTGTGCTCTGGAGGGACCAGGGTGCTCTTCCTTGGGCTCAGGTGTGGTTTTACCCCAGCCCCAAGGCACAGTGCTGGTGTCCACATGTAACCCCATCGCTCTCTGCACACCAGCCCTGTCTCTGTGAGTACCTGCACAGGCCATCACATGATGGGTACGAACTACATGTGGGTGCCCTTGAAGTGTTCAAGATAAAAATAAGCAACAAACTTCAGTGCTGCGGTACCAAAAGGAACCCAGTTAGGTTCCTGCGAAGGCAGAAACGGGAACACGTGTGCCGGTGGATGGCAGCTGCTCCAAAGAGAGCTCTGCATTTGCACTCTCACTCTGCCGCGTGGGAACAAGCCCCATAGGGCTGGAGCTTGTTTACAAGTTCAACATCTGCGTTTCTCCCGATAAAACCGTTCTCGCTGGTTCTGCAGGTTTCCCTTGCGCTCCGCTGGCCTCCCCCCTGCCTGCCGGGGAGGCTGCCGCAGTATCACAGTGGATTTGCTTCCAAGTTATCAGACGCCGAACCTTTTCCTCCCTTTTCCTGACACTGATCTGGCAGCTGTAAGGGGAGGAAGCAGGAAGGAGCCCGGGAATCCATAAAGCTCCTGCATGGGGGCTCTTAATGTCTGTTGTAAGCCGTCTCCAGGAGATTTCTGGGAGGCTCCAAGGCTCCCCCACCCCAATAACCTTGACACGAGGGCCCGGCCCAGCACAAACAGAACCTGGAGCAGGTTTGTGCCCGAGTGCCGCCACGGCCGTGCCCTGTGTGAGAGCTGCGCCGGGCCTGGCTCGGGGTGCACCCAGGGGCGCCCCAGCCTCCTCTCGGGGTGCAGCCACCGGCGGAAGCGGCGCCGACCCCGGCGCGCCTCAGACACCCCGTGCCCGGCGGCCGCGTCGCACCAGCGCCCTCTCCCGAGCGGCGGCGGCCGGAGCCCGGGGCGGGCAGCGCTTCCGGCCGGGGCCGCGGAAGGGCCTGGGGACGCCGGGGACAGAGGACGCGGTTTCTCTTCCGCCTCAAGCTGTGGGCGCCGCAGCCGGGTCTCATCCTCGCCGCCATGGCAGCTTGGCCCCCTCAGCCGGTTCCCGCCAAAGCCGGCTCCCCCTCAGCTCACTGGAGCAGGATAAAATCATACAGAACGGTTTGGGTTGGAAGTGACCTTCAGAGCTCATCCAGTCCAACCCCCTGCAATGAGCACGGCGTCTTCAACTACATCTGGTTGCTCAGTACCACGTCCAGCCTGGGCTTGGATGTCTTCAGGAATGAGGCATCTACCACCTCTCCGGGGAATCTGTGCCAGTATTTTACCACACTTATTATAAAAAATTATAAAGTCCAGCCTGAATCTCCCTTGTTTTAGTTTAAAGCCATCTCCCCTTGTCCTGTTGCAACGGACCCTGCTAAAAAGTCTTTCCGCATCTTTCTTACAGGCCCCTTTTAAGTACTGAAAGGCCACAATAAGGTCTCCCCTGAGTCTTCTCCAGGCTGAACAACCCCAGCTCCCACCCGTTCCTCATAGGAAAAGTGCTCCAGCCCTTGGAGCATTTTATAGGCCCTCCTCTGGACCCTCTCTAACAGGTCCATGTCTTCTCCTGCCCTGAGGACTGCAGAGCCGGACGTAGTGCTCCAGGTGGGGTCTCACCAGAGAAATATCCTTCACCCAGGGCACGGTCCTGGGATGGGGAAGCTGAGGTGGCTCCATGGGGCAGCCCCAGGCACCGAGGGGACAGCCTCTGGGCCTTCACACCAGCTCGATGGTGGCCCCGGAGCCACCTCCCGCTGGGGTGGCAGGGGCAGGCCCCATGTTGTCGTCGTCGTCTGTCCCGTCCGTTCCCCCCCCCCGCACACCCCCTGCCAGACCAAACCTGGCCCCTCAGCATCACCGCAGGAGGTGTAAGTGGGCAAAGAGGGCTCATACAGTGCTGGGGCACTGTGCTGTGTGGTGGCATTTTGAACCGGGTAAATCCTGCCTGCATTGCTGAGCCACGGCCCTGGGCAAGGTGATTTCCTTGCATTACAGTTATGAAGTAGCAGAGTAATGACAGCGTCCCTGGGTGGAGAGGAGAAGCTTTCCTTCTGCTAGAGGCACCTGAAACGACTCCTCTGACAATTGTCTGAAGGGGATGGTGTGCCGGGAGGTTTTTCTGTAGCAGAACCAGTGACAGTCAAGGCCAGAGCTTGGCTGTGCTGCGACAGGATTGTTAATGGTCCTCTGTGCATCCAAGGGGAGAAGCCAGCTTGCTACAGCCTCCTGCTGAATCATTAACTTCCCTCCTCTGAATCATTCTGCAGCCCTGTCACACACAGAAGCTGGGCCGAGGTGGGAAGAGACTACAGGCCGACACTACAGGTTGCAGAGTAGGAGATGGAGGTTGTGTCTACGGAACCCTTCAGCACCCGCTTGGACTAACCTGAGACATCAGAGGTTTGAAACAGAGTCAGGATCTGCACCGTCAGCTGGGGCTGGTCCTCCTGTACTGACCCTCTGGGAGGTGACTGGTTATGCTGGTAAAAAGGTGAGGACTGAGAATTGACTTCAGGAGATGGTGGGATGTGTTAATGTAAAGGCTAAGAAAAACCTCACTGGGGGCAGGTGGCATGTCTGTCCCTCCCTGGCCTTGCTAAAGCACAGCCAGGGTTAAACAATGTTCAGCCTTTTCCTAAGTGTATTATCAAAGATGCCAGATGTCCTTGTTTATCTTGTGGTGACACCCGGGCGTTCCTGTGAGGATGGGGCCCTGCTGCACTGAAAACTTTGCAGAGACAACTGGTTTACAGTTATTTTTGTATGGATTTAAGCCTTTCCCTGCAGTGTTTGCCAACTTCAACGCAGCAGCACAGCTCCAACGCAGGAGAGCCTGAAAGGGAAATGGACTGGGGGCTTTGCTGGCTAAGGCAATTTAAAATGCAGGGTAGGAAATGAAACAATGTAAAAAATTAAGCACTTCTTCCAAGAGAAATACGCCTTTTGTTCTTATAGTCTAGATATGCCCACTGCTGGGAAGGGAGGATGGCGGGCTTTGAAAAGTGGTTAGACTGGCAGCACGTTAATGCAGTTATTTTTGCTCTCTGGGTTTGGTGTGGCCCCCCCCCCATGACGATGGCACAGAGCACTGCTGGTGTTTTCTGAGCTGTGCTGCTGACATGAGTAGACTGATGGCCAAAAGCATCGGTGTTGTGAATGCAGGGCTCCATGAAAATCCATCCCTTCCTGCCTCAGGAAGCCCAGAGTGGGACCTGAGCACTGGGAAAAACACCCGGTCGGGACCACTGTTTAGTGCTGAGCAGCAAAGATGCCAGTCTCAGACCTCAGATCCTCTGAAAATCAGCTTCTCTCTACTCAGAACTCTCCTCCCACAGGATGTGGGGTTGCAGGCTGTGTTGCACTGCACAGCAGGGAAACTGAGGCAGCCGCCTTGCATTCAAACGTTCATGTTTTTCTCCTATGTTAACTGCAGACCTACCAAGAGACACCCAGCACAGCAAGCTCAGTGCCTTTTTATTTGTGCATGTTATTGCTCAGCAGTATTCAAAGTAGCACATGCAGTAGTGGTTAGGAGTTTGTGCACTCTGATTTACAGCATAGCCCATGGACAGTGGCTAATAACCATTATAAGGGCACTAACAGACTTTTGCACAACATGTTGGTGGCTGCTCCTGTTTATCCCTCACCTCTTTTGTTACGCCTCAACCCACATCTGGTTGCAAACAAATGCCTTTCTTAGGTGTGGGACTTGGTAAACTGGAATGAACGCATGTTTGGTGCCTGGGCTGGAGGCAGAGCCTCTGGAGGAAGGGGAACACATGGCAGTTCCATAGGGTAACTCACTGGAAGCTCAAGCTGAGATGAGTTTGCCTTTATGTGTCTGGTTTTCCTACAGTTCCCCCTGTTTTGGAGCACTGTTGTTTCCGCATCAGGCATGATGGAGCTGCCAGATATGGAGCACTTGACACCTAGAGTGCCACAGGGGAAAAATACCTCCTGAAGAGCTCAGCCGTTCATGCTGGTGCTTGGCAGCGAGGAGGGAGGTGTTAAAAACTCAGGTGAGGGTGGATTTGTCACTGGGGACTGTGTTGGTTGCAGGCAGTCTGTAACTGTGGGCAGGAGGGAGCAGGACTCGAAGGCAAGGACACTGATGAGGAACAGAGCAGTGAGTCATACTTTGAGAAGGTGGAAGATGTTCAGCCCTATGTAGTGAGAGAGGAAGAAATGCAGGATACCCAGGGCTGATGCTGCAACGAGAATCCAAAGAACTCCGGTGCCAAAGTATATCGGGGCAAGCCTGGTAGGAGAGAGAGAGCCTGTTGAGGCCAAACATCACTGCTGTCACTCCAGAATGGGGTGGAAAGGCAGCCCCTGGCTGTTCCCTGCCTCCTGCATGGTGTCCTGTGCCCTGCTCCCACCCCAAAAGAGCACACACATACCCGCAAGGGCTCAGGGCAGCTCCATCCTTGCCCCATGTCTGTGTTTCTGGCCCCAGCCCTGTACCCATGCCCATGTTATGCCCCAGGGAGAGCTTGGCAAGGCTGAGTCATGCAGGGACACCAGAGCAGCCAGGAGGAATCTGGAGCTTCTCTGAAGCACATTATGCTCCCAAATGCAAACCCCAGCGGTTATCACGTACTCCAGGCTGCCAGAGGTGCTCACCTTTCTGAGGATGATGCCTTGTATCCCATGAAGTAGCGGTAGCGGGCATAGAGATAGACCAGCCCCAAGGCTGCAGCCAGACCTGCAGTTGAGAGAATTCACAGTGACCATCTCCAAAGGCTTTTTAGAGCTGCTTTGAGCAGGTACCCCAAAGTGAAGGAATATAGGCTTTGTTTCCTCTGGCTCCACCACCCCATCAGGGACAGGATTACTGCCTAATTTGTTTGGAAGGTGAGCAGGACCTGAGGACTGGGGCTGTGCTCAGGGGGACAGATCCAGTGACAAACCAGGTAATGGGCTATTCTCACCTTGATGGAAGAAGAGTCCAGCCTGCCACAGAAGTGCCAGGAAAATGGGAAAATACTCAGAGGAGTTCACCCTGGCAGGAAAGAGGAAGGTCATAAACAAGGGAAAGGAGGAAGATCTGGTTTTGCTTCCCCCAGCAGTTTCCAGATGCTGGAGGCTCTTGCTTCTAGAACTGATATTGCCATCTTTCTGCACAGCTCCCATTCCACTTTTATTCACATGAATTAAACTGTGGAAGAAACTGGGTCTCCAGGGCACAAGAAATTAAGTCAAAGATGCCCAGGTCAGTCTGTGCACAGAAGGGCTCTATGAACCACCCCTGCTGCCCCTTCCCAAGTGCTGCAGCCCCAAAGCCACAAGGAAGGTATGCTCCAGCAGGCTGCAGACACAGGGTGAAGTACGTCTTAAGCAGATAAGGCCAGAGCAGCTTGGGCTTTATGCAGAAGAGAGCAGTTTGCTGTAGGCCATGCCCCATCCCCCCAAAGACAAAGTAGTATGGACAGGAGATGCTGAAGGAGGTTGACTCCAAGCTGGCAAAGGAGCAGAGAAGGGGATGGCTGAAGGCATCCTACTCCTATTGCCTGGTTGCTTTGCTTTCAGTGCTCAGCTACAGCAGGAGTGGAAGCTTCCTCTCTCTCTGCTTCTCTTCCCACTGCAGCCCTAGCACAGAAGTCACAGCAGAGATGCTGGATCATGTCTGTCCCAGTCCCAGCCCCAGCTGAGATCTCTCTGGGTGCTTGTCATTGCCAGTGAGCAAGGTTCAGGGCAGGGCTGAAGCTTCTTGAGGCTTTGATGCTGCTTGGCGTTAACCAGCCTAAGTCTCAGGCACCGACAACTCTGTCTTTAGCAGCCCTTCACTCTGCAGCAGATTCCCGTGTGATTTCTATCAGCAGTGGCTGATGTGTTTAGCACTCACATCAGGAGAGTCCTGGTACTCTTAAGCCCATTAACTTAACCCCAAGAGAGGTAATTTAAGAATTACAGTCCTGAGAGATGAACAGCGAAGCGGGGGAGGGCAGTGCCATTAGATGTAAGATCTGACAAGCATCTTGTAAGAGGAGTTTCTTACTGTGCTCGAAAGATCCTCTCAAATTCAGGTGGGCCTGAGATCTTTGGAGGAGAAATGCCAAATGCCCTCCTAGCATAGATCACCTGGAGGAAGAAGTAGGCTGCAGTGAAAGAGAGAAAAGTATCAGTGGTCAGTCCTCTGGCTGGGCATGGTGGGGCAAGGAGACTACCAGAGGTGGGGGCAAAAGATCATGGTCTCCTCCTAACCCTGCACCTCTGCATATCAGAGAAAGCTGGATGAAAATCCCAGATATGTTTCAGACAAGGAAAAGGAATGTCCCAGAACAACAGTGAAGCGAGGAGTATGCATTCATGTACCACCCGCCGATATCTGCTTTCTCTCTTGTGTAATCAACAGGCCATCTATTACCTATAGAAAAGGTTACACAGTTCAGACATACTTTGTTACTGCCAATTTTAGGTTTTTTTCAATCTTTAATGTTTTCCCCTTCCAAGTCTTGATAGCTGAAGAAGGAGGGGACTGACGCCACAGATAAACCACCCAGACACTGAACTAAATTGTCATGCAGTGTGAAGCCACGGCTGGGAGATGTTCTGTGTGACCCACCACTGCCCGTTCTTCTGCCTTCCCACACTGCAGTACTCTCTGAATGTTGAAAAACCTCAGGAACTGCTGTTAACCCATTTTTCAAAGAGAGAAAATCTGCGTGTTTGCAGAGGAGAAGATCTAGCAAGGTCAGTTCAGAGAAGGGGTTCACAGGCACTTGTTTTGTTGTATACTTCTCAAAACCCACACAAGATATCGGTCCACTATCTGAAAACCAGGGAAGTGCCAGTGCAGCAGCAGAACTTACATATGTGAGTGAAAGGAAATCAGTGGAGGTACAGTAGACTGACTCAAGAAGTATTTGGTCATGTGCATCTGATGTCCCTACCTTGCTCCAGGACTCCCAGGACTGTCACAGCAGCCAGCAGATGAATCTGATCCAACATATTGACTCTTCCAGACCCTAGAAAATCTGATTTCTTGATCAGAATCTCCTCTGAGCAAGTTTAAGCCTTGCTGATGCAGCAGTCGGCAGTAGTAGCTGGCAGCATAGGTTTGCTGTAATGGAACAGGGAAGGTTTGTACATGTACCCAGGAGGAGTCTGGCTTATTCATTAGCATATGCCTCGAGGAAATGTAAATGGGCAGGGACCAGCCTAATGGAGTTATTTCCGTTCCCATCCTCCCTTTTCAAGGAGTGAGTTACAAGGAAGTGGGAGAGCCAACAGAGGGTGAACATGTGAGAGGTAAGAGGGGAACTGAGAATTGAATGGGGGGACATATCTCAACAGCATAGCAATCCACCCCCCTGAGGCATCTGGTTTAAAACTGTCTCTAACAAAGGCCAAGGCACATCCGTCCTGCTGATGTTGCATGAGAAACAGCAGCCTCACTTGGGCTGTCCTGTACCACTTCAGCACCAGGACAGGCAGCTTCTCAGACCACACCACTGTGTGTACCGAGCTGGGAAGCACACGTTAGACACTGAATACATCTCAGACTCTGAGACAGCATTGAATAAAGCCCAAGTGAAAACTCCTCTGCAATGGTACGACAGGATGTCATGACGTATACAAGGTATAGATCTGTTGTGCCTGGTGATAGTTTACTTGGGGATGGGTCAAAAAATGTCAGACACCAAGAGGGTGTTAGAGTCGTCCCTTCTACTGGCAAGGCTGGGAGCTGGGCATTTAAGGCTTCTGATCAATCCTCAGACAAATTAACTCCTATTGTCAACACCAGAGAGAGTTCTTTGTGGGTAAAACCCTGCAGAATGCAGCAGGATATAGCAAAAAGAGAGACACACACATGTCAGGGGAGACGTACTTGGCTAATTCCTGCTTAACAGCACAAAGCTGGCCTGGCTGCGAGCTGCTGGGGCTGTTGGCTTTGTTTCATTCCTCTCCTTTCATTCAAAGAATTTTCCCTTCAGACAGGGAGGAAGGAAAGCGGGTTAAGACAAAGTGATCGTTAAACATCACTATTATAGAAAATGAGATCAGATTAAAGCAGTTTACAGAAATTACATTGTATGCCTGATGTCCTTGATAGACTTTCTGAGAAGCAATAGGCTGGTTCTGGTTTTCTGCCTCTCTCTAAGGGATAAAGGCACTTGAGGAGGCTATAGCAATGTCCCAACTTAGTATTTCTCCAGATATCAAACACAGACACTACCATTTTTCAAGCACCAGCTCTAAGATTAATTCTTTCATCTCAGAATGGATTCTTTTTCATTCCAGTGACTCTTTAGAAATACAAGGGACATTGTGTTTCTTTTTCTCCCATTCAGCTGTTAAAGAAATGAAGGACTCAGCCTTCAGCTGAGTCAGCTCAGAAAGGGCAGAGGTCTCACAGTGTTTAATGACATTTGATTTCCCTCTGCTCCTGTCTGATTACAGCTTGCTAGCAAAAGAAAACATTAAGCAAAACAACTGAACAAAAAGGATCTGGGCTTACACCTGCATCAGATGACAGTGCAGTGTAACCTGCGTCGAAAGTGTCAAATATGTGTAAGGAAACCTGGCCATGAGAGCTTTAAAGGCTGCCACAGAGCATTCCTGCTCCCCAGATCATCATTAGATGCAAAGTACTTCTAGTATCATCTAGCATAGTCTAAATATAATAAAGGCTAGTAGAAACATGAATGAGTACACAAGCACAGATGTCTCTCCCCTCCTTCTTCCTCCCCCATAAGCATAATTTTTCAAGCTGTCTTTACCTCCCGAAGTGCAAAACATTTTTCTTGTCCCTATTTGTCACCATCACAACTTGCCTTATTTTCTGTTCTCATGCTGTTTTTGCAAGGAGCAGACACAAGTAGCCTCCTCCCAGCTCCAAATGCCCTTCAATGATGGGACTATCACCAGTGGATGGACTCAGCATCCTGCAGACCACAGTGTCCACCACCATCCCTGTGTAGGGGATGCCACGGCAGGGTCCGGCCAGCAGACATGGTCCCCCTCACTCCCCCCAGCCTCAGCCACCTTCCATGCAACCTAATGACTACACAGCCAAGCAGTGACTCAGATCACACTGTTGATCAGACAGAAAACTCTGGTCAACAGACAAAGGGAGACTTGCTTGCAGGAGGCTCGGCTTGAATGGCTGCCACATCCCTCGGGATGGATTTGCTGAGCAGGAGCTAACAAAACACTGTCCCACTCCCACTCCCCAGCATGTACTTTGCTCTCCAGGTTACATGGTGTAAACATGGCCCTGCATCACAGAGCAGCTGGACATGGTACAGTCCAAACTCCTCACAGCTCCCACTGATTCATTGCTAGAGGCATTTCTCTGTGCCCATGGTTGCTTCTGCCCCTCTTCCTGCAGCTATTAATCCTTTTTGCCTCCTAAATTACCACTGTAGGGCCACACAGTGAGCTGAGCTGCAGCACTGATAGGGCTTAAAAATAAACTTGGGAAGAAAAATAAGCAACACAAAAGGAAGAAGACATCTGGAGGACTCTGGAGGAGTCCAGAGTTTGCAGTGCCTATTACCCCCCAGGAGCAGCAGGACAACGAGAAGGCAGCAGCACTGAGTCCAGCACTGTTATATGCAGTGACATCCCCATACAAATGTATTTCCTGAGGGTACAACAGGCCAAGTTAGTGGAAAAGGGAACATTTTGCAGCTGAGCAACTTACCCTTCAGCTGTGCAGCGTGGAGGGTGCCTCATCCTTCCAACTGCATTGTAAAAGTACAGAAGTATTTTCTGATCTAGTTGGTGCTTGTGCTTCCTTTCTCTTCAAACTCTTTTGCAGCCTTAGCACGTCCAAGCCCGTGCCCGTGGCACTCTTGCAAGAACAGTTTGGTCTCTTAACAGCCACACAGCAAAAAAGAGAGAGGTTTTCATTCAAAATAATTAAAAGCCACACAGAGAGAAAAGAGTTTTTCTAGTTCAAGAGGAGAATGAAAGGGAGCTCAGCCGAAAGTGCCTCAGTCTGTTCAACTCATGCTCACTCAGGCTGGGACACTGGAGGTAGTGACGTATCTTCCTGGACCTCCCATCCATGTGGAGGTATGTGTTAACTCAGACTTATGTTGAAATTTTCCTGGAATTCTTGGATTTTGCAGCTTTAAAAGGAAGGACAGACTAAAACCATGGCCAACACACGATTTGGTCCCTTACAAAGATGCAGTTGGCCACCTGTGGCTGTTCCCAGGAAGTGAGGTCATCTGCAGAGGATTTTTTGCTTTGCGATTCCCACCGCGGCTCCCAGCTGGCTCAGATCCCCTGAGGATTTTGAAATGTGTCCTGGGATCTGCATTTTGCAATAGCCGTAAAAGCTTTGCGTGTCAGGAATTAGTGTGTCTTCCTAAAGCGTGCATTGACACAGAGGCTTCTCCTTTCAGAAAGTAAAATAGTAGGTGTTCGGTTTAAGAGTCATAAAATCAGAATGGTTTGTGTTGGAAGGGAGCTTCAAAAGTAATCTAGTCCAGCCCCTGTGCAATGAGCAGGGACATTTTCAGCTAGATCAGCAGCATCCAGGCTGGCATTATGTGAAGCATCCCTTGGAGTACAAACACAGTACGTATCGGAGAAGCATGTTAGCCTCTTCATCTAGGTGGATTTCAGACACATGTTCCTGAGATTTCTGTATCTGTGGCATAGCAAAACGGTCACATAAATGTTCTTACATGATTAGTTATAGCAGAATTCCTGGGGGCCAAACCAGTCTCTGCTTTAACCCTCTTTAACCCCTTGTTTTAACCTCTCCACTGCACGAAGCAGGACTATGGCTGAGTACTCCAATTGACAGTGCTTTGCATCTCAGTGAAGTCAAAGGCTTCACTTTAAAGATAAAATGGGGAAAACATTCAAAGCCATTTTCTATAAACCAAGATGGACAGCTGAGTCTTTGGGAAGCCACACAAATGAGTACACATACTCATATAGTTAGGGGCAAGTCAGAGATTTTCTTTTAGCTTTCCTCTAAAGTAGTTTGGTGAGCTTTATCTAGGCTTATTAAATGTGACTAGAAAGCACATCAGTATAAAAGCAATGCCAAAAATCTCCCCTTAACCCATCATCAAAAGGCACAGATCCATACAAATGAATAATACCCCTTCTTTTATGCCCAGCATCTGTTAAAAATATCAAAACAGGCAAATTAAACCCCTCTCTCGCCCAGCCTTGTCTTTTGTTATTGTCACATGAGGCAACTCCTTTCCATGTGTTTTGCCAATTTTCCTACTCCCTTTTCATCAGAATGTCAGAAGTAGCAACAAACAAAAAAGAACAATGGCAGAAAGGCCACGGTACTTCTCTGTGCTCTCTCTGGAGCAATAAGTGCATATGGCAGGGAGGGGGGAGGATTTCCCTTTGCAGAAGGACAAACAAGCCTTTCAAACATCTTTGGCAGCTCTTAAGTTAACACACACTTAGTATTATCCTATAACCATGTGGGGAAAAAACTGCAAGGCCAAAGGGCACATCAAAATACATCAAAGGCTGAAGAGTGGCCATGGAGTGCAGCTTCCCTTTCCCTAAATTACAGGGGTGAAAAAATAGAGCTCTTTAGCTTTTCTGTCTTGTCTGGACCAGAAAGCCAGATGCTGGCCAGCCCTGCCTGGTTATGAGATAGAGCTGGGCACAGCATCAGAGAGGAACTGAGTGCCTTTCACACCAGTCCTCTTGTGTGCAGGGTTAGGGAGAAGAAGAGTTTCAAGGAGACAGAGGAGGTGGTTCAGAGGGAGGTCTGTGGTAGGTGAAATGTGATATGAACAGAGATGCAGGCGGGAGGCTGGAGGCCAGCACTGCGAGCAGGGACCACACCACTGGGAAGAGACACATGAGCTGCAAGAAACCTCCCAGTCTCGGTCAATAGCTGCATTTAACCTCAAGCCCTATCACTTCTGTTTTGCCATGGATACCAGCACCCGTTTGTATGCCTTGACCCGAGCTTGGTTTTTCAGCCATCATTCTGTGACATGCTGGTGTGGCCATGTGTGGGCTGTGTCACCCCACACCAGAGCTGCTCTGCCCTCCTTATGTGGAGCTGCTCAGTGGAACCTGTATCCCGCTGAGTGTCCTGCCCTCTGTCACCCCATTCATCTCCCTAGGTGCAGCTGAGCTGGGTGAACATAGAAGGTGAGACCACAGAGTCTTCAGCCATAAGCATGGGACAGGGATGAGGCCTGTAGAGAAGCTTGTGTGAGGGCAGAAGGCACTGGCAGCAGCACAACGGATGCGTTAGGAGGAAGACAGATGTTTCTGTACAGCTCCTCTGACATCAGTGGTATTAAAGGGTTTTGAAATGCATCTCTGGAAGGAACCAAGGGCAGATGCTGTGAATGAGAGTGGGTCATCTTTTGGATTGTTGTTCTTTGAACTTTTTTGCTCTTGTGCCCCGAGAAGACACCCTGAGTGATGTGCTGAGTGCATGGGACAGCCGGGCAGGGAACAGATCCTGGGTATGGGTGGGATGCTGCCATCGAGGTGTACATACACTGTGCTGCAGTTGTGAGGCTACAAGTGCAGTGTAAGCAATGTGAAGAGCCTGCCCGGGTCACGTAAATAGCTGAGCCCAGAGGAATGCAAATGGGCTCTGTTCCTTCTCTTGCCTCCAAAGGAGAAGTTAAACAGAGCTGAGCTCCTCATCTCCTCCTGGCACAGGACCAGGAGATGGGAGCAGCTATGAGTCACAGGAAGCAGGTCTGTGAGAGGACAGGTTTCTGGTTACCGGCCACTGTTTCTTGTTCCCAGGCTGAGGTCGAGCTGAGCAGAGTGTACTGACAGTAGTGGCACCTGTAGGGACAGCAGGGCTGGGCACTGTCCTGGCAAGAGGTGCCACAGGAGTGTGACACCTCCGGCCTCACATGGAGCCCAGACATCACATGAACAGCTCTGCTATCCACCACCAAGGTAACTCCTACCCCCAGAGTCTCAAGTTGGGCAACACCATTTAAGGTACCAGAAGTGGAGGCTCTTTGTGAGCCTTTCCCATTCTGTCTGTGCTCCTGGCTTGCAAAGCCAGGCCAAGAGCAGTCCCAGAGGTGCCACTTGGACCAGGCACTAATCCTGGCATCCATCTTCTTCCAGCACCTTCAGAGCAACTTCAGCCTCTCCGGCTACAGGGTGCTGGCCCGCAGAGTGAGGCAGTTAGGGGCTGTGTCATGGGAATCTAGGACAGACAGACAGGGGCTCAAAGTCAGAGTCTTGCTCTTCCCAGAAGCCTCTGAGAAGTTCTGAGTTCATCAGGAACAGGGAGCTTTTGCAAAATGCAAGGAACAGCCTTTCATCATTCACAAAGCCAATCCCACAGTGGGACATAGGAATTGCTTTAAAACCAGCTGGGTTTATTTTTAGGGTGTGAAATGGTTGCATGATGCAATTGTGTGAAAGAATAGAACGTCCAGAAACAGTGCTGAATACCAACCTTGCCTGCACACCCTTCCTTTTAGCCACTGGGAGGCTGAAGTGGCAGTTGAAGTGATGTTACTTTGCAGACCATCTGCCTCCCAAAGCCTGGCGGTGGGATGGGTGGTGTCTGTAAGTGTTCTGACAAGAGAATTCATCAGGGGCAGTTACTGAGTTCTTGGTTAGAGCTGTACTACCAGTACCTGCTCAGGAAAAGGGCAGAGAGAACCTGCTATCATTTGAAGAATTCTTGTAGCCCTTACACAAGAAGTATTCCACTGCTTCCAGCTTCCTGACATAATTCCACTGCCCTCTTACAGTGAGGTGCATTCAAAGTTTATTTTAAGGAAAGCTTGTTTTTTTTTAGTGATACAAACCCCTCCCAAGCCTTTACACTTTCAGCACCTTGGCTGCAGACCTTGTAGACATACTTCTATTGATTTGTGCCTGTAACAGCAATAAGCAAGATGGACAGTACTGGGACATGGGTCCTGCTGCCCGTTGTATCACACTTAAGGAGACACCTTTTCCAGCATCCCTCTCTCTGCTCCACACTGCACAGGATTGGAATGCTGTCTTTTAACTTTGCATGTCTTGATGGTAGCCACTTCCACTAGGAAAGTTCTCAATGCCTAAATCAGTGCTTGATGCCTTCTGGCTGCACAGAGTTCTGTCTGCAGGGCAGTGTTCATCCCCTACCTCTGCACCATCCGAGTAGGCTTTTATCTGGGGTCCAGCAAAGCAGAGTTGAACGCAGCACACAGGACCTTGGTCTTTGGTGTCTGAAAGCTCTGGTATTAGTGCTGGTCACTGCAGTTTTACATCCCAATTTAATCCTTTTGTTTAGCACCTACAGAGATCCCAAATGCATGCTATACCCTCTACAGTTTCAGTGTCTACATGTAACAGCTTGCGTACTTCATTCACTGTCTTGGGCTTCTCTGGAATACCCCTCTTACATTTTTGGCTGTTGCTATAGTTCTGCAAATACCAAAGGATAATTTGCCTTGCCCTTTGGACAAAAGAGCTCTGGTATCTGCGTGACAACTGAGCTTTTTGCAGCAGGAATAGCAACAGTAGAAATTACAAATAAAAGCAGATTATGCAAAAATGGGATTTAAGAGAGCTCGAGCTCAAATTCCTGCAGTTGCCCAAGAGGAACACTGATGTCTCACAATCTATTTAAAAGATCTTTCGCTAAGCCACGTGCCACAGAAAGAGAATTAGCAATAACCTGTATGACTGCTTATAATTTGCTGATATAATCCAATGCTATAAAGATATTGCCTGAGCCAGGGTGGCCAGATAGGGTTTTAATTCACTGACATCACCAGATCAGTAGCTGCCTGCTGTTCACAACTGCCTGCCTGCCAGACTTGAGTGCAGGAAAGACTAGAAGTGACACTTACAAAGCGACCAGAGAGCTCTGGGACTGGCTACAAGCAGCCAAGCAAGCAGAACTCCTTCTGAGGTGGTTACCTGCAGCAGAGAAGATGGGCAAGAGAACTGGGACATCAGTGTGCACTTCCATTTGGAAAAACAGCCTATCTGGAGGAGAACAGGGATGCACACCTACAGGGGCATTTATTGTGTGCTAACTTTAAGGATCAGTCTCACCTTTTCTATAAGGAAATTGTCTATAAAGAAATGCCAACAGACTGTGCTGCAAGAAAATAATCTTTTATTTTGTCTGATAAATAGCAGGATGGATGTCAAAGAGACAATAAAATCCTTACAGAGTTACTGTTAAATTCGAGTTTTTGTGGGAGGTTTTATTATTACGACACTAGTAGTTTCTATAATGTTTAACTTCTGTCAAAGAAGGAGGTGCCTATTCAGGAATACACAACCCAGGCTGCAGTACAGGACTTAGCAGGGAGCATGTTTAGGTTATTACTAAAGCAAACAGAAAAACCTCCACTCATAATTGCAGAGGTTCAATATTTACAACAGATTTACATGTGCAGCTGCTATCTGCAGAGCACTTTTTTTTCTCTAGTGAAAATGAGTTCAAATTCCTCCCAAAGTCCTCTAATGATCAACTCTTTCAGTAGGTAACATTCCGTGTACCAGTGATCTTCTTAACCCTAGATACAGGGTATGGATATTTGTTATGTATTTTTTTATTACACAACACTTTTTATTATGCATATAGATACAGATTTTTTAATCTCTGTGTGTGTATATATATATATATAAAATCTATAAAGAGCTGTAAGACTGATCTGATTTTGCAATGAGTTAAGAAAATTAGGAACCAGTTACAAACAGCTTTCATGTTAAATTTAATTTGGGTGTTTTTCTGAGTTTGCCTCAGATCTACATCTTTATATTCATAAAGGGGGAGGATCCCTTTGATTCTTTTTGCTGCCTTGTAAAAGGCTATCAGGAAACAACCTCTAGCAAAAGTCTATCTGGGATTACAGAAAGCTCGCAGCTCAGTTCACTTTTACCTTGGATGGGGGTTACCCAGAGGGAACAAAAGGAAACCCCTTGTCACTGAATTGATGGACAGATTAAAAATGTACCTGTTCACAGGACAACATCTTTGATTAAAATGTCCCAGAAAAAACAAAGGAAGCTAATGATGTGCTTTTAGAAAGTCAGTGACTGATCCCAGTTCCATGTATACACACTTTCAAAAAGCAGAGACTACTGGAGGAAACATTTAGAATAAATGAAATGGATGAACTGGAAATGTAAAAGCAAAAGAGTGAACTTGTCTGATATACACTACATTGTTGTGATCCAGTTTCTATGGAGGCAAACGGGAGCAGCTCAGCTGCAAACCTCCTCACCTCGGCAGGGTTAGCATGCTCTGAAAGATTCCAAGCTCTTACCTGGCCTTGTTTCCTGATGGAAAACTAAAGCACCATATTTTTGACTCTGGAATTTGTGCTTGAGAACAGCAACATCCCCTGAGGCACAGCTGATACTTTCATTATTCTTAATCAGATCTATCTCTTCATTCCACCTCATTCTTTTGAGTTTCCACTGAGCTTGGTAGCAGCTTGCCTTCATAATTTGATCTATTTCTTTCAGTTATAACACTCGCCTCATGATTAATTCAAGCCTTGAGTGATAAAAATCTACTCAAAGCTACTTGACTTGAAAATGAGAGCAAAGGTTGTCATGTTTCACTTGTGTAACCTTAACCATTCCTTTCACTCTGGTGCCAAGCAGACATTTTCTGTGACTGACTCTACCTTCATTTTCCTATCAGCCCTATATCAAAGAAACTCTTTCATCCCCCAGCTTCTGCTTGATTTGTTAATATCCAGACAGTCCCCCACATCCACACTCCCTTGGGTTTATACACTGGAAAGCTACTGCATCTTCTGACCCTACAGAGAATACCGCACCGCATGTTGCGCTTGCACACAGCCACAGTGCTGCTTTTCAATCTGTGACTCACCATTTTCCCTGGAAACATTATTTAGAACAGCCCTGTTTAGGAGTTTTTAACAATTTCCAGCTTTTCAGATGGCTTCACTGGAAAGCGGGGTCAATCTAAGCTCAGGACAGTAAAGAACAGCAAGAACACTAGACCCTTAGGGCCACAAGAATTACTCTCTTTACTCCAAACCAGAAGAAAACCCAGTGGATTCCAGATTCTCACATAGATCTTTGGTTGACATGCTCTTTCCCAGATCTGCTTTTAAAAAGATTCTTTGAGTTCTAAAATAACACTAAGGATCATTTCCTTTCATCCCCCCCCCTAAAGCAGCAGTGGCAGCAAGACCCAAATCAGTAAGCATAGAGGACAGGCTCTACCATCCCCTTGGTCTAAGTCAGGATGAGCAGAAATGTTGGTGTTAATACAGGGAGAAACAGTCATTGGGTCTGTCCTCTCCTCTTTGTCATGTATGAGCAGTTCCAAAGCAAAGCCCTCATGCTGAGGACAGGAGGGCTGCAGAGCTCCCATGGGTGATGTGGACAGCCATAGCTTCCCATTCATAGGGTTTCCAGATGTCTCCAAAGACACCACAAGCTGTGCCTAAGGTTCACCATACACTTCAGGGAGCTCCCAGGAGCAAGTGGCTCCAGTACAATAAAAACATAGATGTTCTCCTGAGAGAAACCTCCAGTACCTCTCCACAGTGCACTCCTTTTGCCCATTTCCTGGTGCTTTTGGGCAAGAGTCCAGACTGACAACGAATGAAAGGGAATTTTGCTCTGTGACCATTCAAAGGAAGGAACGGATACAGCACTATAATGTTATCTTGGTTTTGTCAGCCACAGCAAAGCACAAGAATGCAGCATGTTCCCATAGAAAACTCCAGCAGATGACCAGGTTAGACCCTCTGAGGCTACTTTTGCTGCACAGAACTCCACACAAGGGGCTGGAAGCCATGGTGTTCCTCTTCATCCTACTGTTGTGTCTGTGCTGCCCTCGCTGCCATCCCTGGTTACAGCAGCTGGTCGCTCCAGCAGGGACAAAATTCTTCACACACACTTCGTTCCTGCTGGACTTCAGAGGCCAGGCAGGCACGGGACCACCTCCAGACCCAGCAGCTAATCCTTTCCTAGGAGATGGCTATCACAAATACAAGCAGCAGCAAATCCTGTAAACCCTTCACTCCTGGCTGCTTTGCTCCTGGCAACCAGGGAAATACATTCACCACTCCCAATCAGCTAACGCTGGGCAGCCAGAGCAAGACTGAACCTTGGAGGTGCCTGCACTTTTGGGGGATGTTGGCAGAGGGCTGTTAAGAGCTGCAAGCTCCTGTGAGGCAGAGAAATATTGGAGACACATCAAATCCCTACAGGCATAGCCGGACCCTTAGAAACAGAGGGTTTGCTTATTCCCCGCCGTCCTTTCTGGCACAGAATGGAGCCTTTTCTGCAGAAAAGAGGAGGAATGTCAGAGTGATTGCAGGCGATGCCAGGAAGGGTGCGAGATGGGGCCCCAAACGACACGCTCAGCACAAGCGTCTGGCTCCGGCTTGCGAGAAGCCCGGGCTGGGAGGGAGGTTTTAACGCATTTTTGCCACCAGAAGGCAGTGGGGAGCTGCAGATGTGAACAGTGGGTGTTGAGCAGCACCTTCCCCTGGGAGAAATAGCAGAGGGAGCCTCTCCGTCCTCTGTGCCTGGTTATAAGCGCTCTCGTTCATCCCGTTTAGCTGTCCTTAGGAAAGCACAGGAGGCTGCAGCTTACAAAGAGAGTCCCGCTATCATTTTATTTGGAAAACAAATGTGCATCAGCCTTTTTTTTCTGAGTAACAGGTGTATGAGAAATAAACCCATCAGAATGGGAAGGTGAGGATGGTCTCACAAAGCTGGGATGCAGAAGCAGACACATTGGTGGTGCTTTAGTTGGGAGTGTTACAGCCCCTCCAGCACATCAAGCCGTGTCCCGCCTGCAAAGGGAGGGATCCCAGCCTGGGAGGAATATCCAGCTCCTTGAGCAGAACATTTCTGTGGCTGCACAGGTCAACCTCCCGCCAGGCACGTTTAGGTCAGGAAGTATCCCAATAGCAGAAGGAAACAGACATTGCTGTGTTTCTGGCATGTGAATCCAGTCCTGACGAGGCAGTGGAAGGGAGAACCACTGGCCAGGCCAAGGGACGGTGCAGGGACCGGAGATGCTGGTGACTGCAGCTTCTGTGGGGACGCTGGTGTGTGCAAGCTTTAGTTTGAAGCTGGCATCTGGAATCAGCTCTTAAGTAATTTCCATTTATAGGGAAATATTTTCACCTGATTAATGACAAATTCACAGTCTAACTGAGAAAGGGACATAGATCCACAGCACTCACAGACATACCTTATCCCACTATCTGCTGAAACCCTCCTGGGGTGAGCACAGGCATGGAAAACCCCTTTGAGCAGGGCTTCTGCAGCTCTGTTGTTGTTTTTGGAGAGGCAGCTAAATGTGCACAGTCACTGCCCTGCAGCTCCAGTGTGTGACCAAGTGGTTATTAGGGATACAGAGTGTACATGGAATCCTTGTTGGCTGGTTGCAGTGGCCACAGTGCAGCTGTGCCATGACTCTCCCTGTGGGTTGTTTCTCAGAAGCAAGTCCCTCCTGCACATCACTGACTTACAGAGCCTGTGACGGCAATTTTAAGAGGTTGCCAAGCTCAGTTTTCCACCTGTGCCATCTACCAGAAAATGATGCTCCATAGCAAGGACTTTCTCAGCCCTTCTGACTGATAGTGGAGTGTTTCAGCATGAATTTACCAGCAATTACATTGGGCATTGGAGATTCAATGTCACAAGTTGTCCAAGCATATATACATCTGTGCTGCTCCTAAAAAGGCCAATCCCACTAATCCACCTATGATCAAACCACGTGTCTTTTAGCTGATTTGCCTTCAGCTGGGACAGGTGCCCAACTCCAGCCATGGTGCAGCCACATAAGCACAAAGGAGGAAGCCACATGGAGGGTGGCACGCTGGTAATACAAAGAGAAACAGGCTCAGTATGAAACCACATGGAAGATTTAAGTGGAAACAGTACAGAAGTGTGAAAAAATAAAGCTCCAAAGCCAGCATGCAGGCTACCAACCACATCTGGGCTTCCATATTCCTTAAAAGAGAAGAGTGATGAGGGTATTTTGATCAGACACAAAGGCCCACCAAAATAACTGAAATATTTGTCTTCTGTGATCCAGCTCTCCTGGAGCTGATGGTTGTGTGAGTGGTGCATCCAGAGAGGTCACCAAGTTAAATGCTGTTAATTCCCTGTTTATTGACTTCAGATAATTGGGATTAGGAGGGACCAGAGTTTCGAGGCAGCCTTGTGCTGTTTACATGGCATGTCAGGAATGCAGCTCCTCTACCATGACTTTTGCCTGTCTTTTAAGAAGAGAGCAAGGTGCGGAAGGTAGGCTGGTGCCGAGGGTGAGCACTGTGCTGCAGCCAGCTTCATTACCCCAGGGCTGCATGTGGTCCCAGATGCCTGGCTTCTGGTGTGAGGCTGGAGGCTGAAGCCAAGGGGTCAGTGGGGTGCACATGGGGGGCTCCTGGGCAATCCTGGCCATGGGATCTCACTGTGCCCTGGGGCAATCACATGTTGGCATGGGAAGCTTCCTGCCTTTCTTCATAGTCAGTCCTGGCTTTGTCCTTCCTGTCTCTCCCCTAAACAATGAACCCATTTACCTCTTTCCTTTCTCTCTGTGATATTCTACATGTTAATGGAATTTTGGTTGCTATTCATTGCACCCCATCAGTCTGTCAAGACTTAAGACGTTTGGAAACTTTACCATTGAGAATTTAAAACGGGTTTTGTTCTTCATAAAAACGAAAAGCTTCCTTGCAAAACAATTGCTTCCAGATAAGCAAACGGACCAGTGCTGAGCCAGAGAGCCCCGGGCTGGCCACATGCAAGGAGGTACTGACTCACAGGCACGTTCTGTGTTGCTGTATAGACACTGTTGTAGAGGAAATACAGAGCCGTGAGCAGCTGGGGGAGAGCAGCCACTGTCAGTCACTGTCAGCCCCTGGCTGACCTGAAACGTGAGCTAAAGTGGAAAGACCTTCTGTTTCAGCACAGTGTTCTCTCTGTTGGCCTTATAACACTCACAGCCCTTCTCTGTGCTCTGGGTCTCATTGGGCTGGAAATGGAATGAGCATTTTGTCCTTTGAAGAAAAATCTGGGAATTGCTGATGCACTCAGGACACTAAGGTGGTGGTGGACTACTGCTATTGCTGGCAAGCCTTTAGCTGATTGGGGTTCCTGTGTTTGCATCTGAAGGGTCATCTGCATTGCCCTTGTAACTCCTCTGCATGTGTTGCAACTATGCTCAGATAAAAATGCCTCAAGTGTGAGACCCTCAGGGAGGACACAATTCTGGGGATAGCTGAAGGCCGCTCTCAAGCAAACCTACATCTGCTCTGTGAAAGAAGTGGTGGAAAGGGGCACAGTGGAAACCAAATGGTGTCCAGAGAGCTAGTGTAATGCCACAAAAGCTGCGTACAACCCAGGGAAACCATCAGGGTTCCCCTGTCTTATATCCAGACCAAACTTGCACCCATTGTCTTCAATAACTCTGAACTTCTGGATCCTGGAAGTTTTCTGTAGAGTTCCTGTTCCCAGGGGCACTTCCTAACTTGTGTCAATGGCGTCAGGAGGATCTTCTACCTCAGTGCTGTGTCTCCCCAACTCCTTTCATCTATCTGCTAGTGCTCTGCTTCTGGTTCCCTGTTGCTTTTTCCTCTTTCTTAGGCTTATCTGCCTCCTCTTATTACAATTAATCTATAACACTTCCAAAATTTAGATTTCTTAGCTTTGAAAACAGCTGGTCTTTAGTATTTCCTTTAGATACCTAGCCCTCCATTTTGATAATGTCAGTGTATCTTTTCTTGTCCTTTCCTCAGGCGTGCTCTCCAGAGATGTCACTGTAATGTGTTTTCCATGAATAGCAGGGAGCATGGACATTGCCCATATGGAGATGTGAGCTTGTCTTCCCTCCTGCAGTTCAAAGTTTGAAAGAGCAAAAGTCAGCATTCTCCTGCTGGTCGTCTGCCTTGGCTGCCTGCTATCTGTCAGTGTGGTGTCACTAATGTCCAGCCAGTCTGACCTGCTTGATTTTCCACTCACTTCTTGCCAGTTTTACAGAGAAGAATGAGACTCAGAAGATGGACTACCATAATGCTTGACATGCAAGGAGAGCACTGGCGATGTGGCAGTGCCCTGCAAGGATTAAGATTCAGAGACTGAGGTTAGAGGGAATTCAGAATGGAAAGCAGCAGCTAAAAGTGCCAGAGGTTTTTCTGTCTGGTAACAGTTAGGGCAAGAAAAGTTCCCCAAAATACAGTTATTCAAAGCTGTGGTTATAAACTGAGGATTTATAAACTTACAAACTGAGGATTGCCTCTCACCCCTGAATTCTGCCTGTTCGGCTCATCACACTGCCTTCCAGAGGTGTGTGCCAAAATCAGAGAACAAGTGTTTAGCAGTGGAGCAAGGCAAATCTCTTGCAGCAAAGCCTGAACACACCTAAACTGTTTTCCTTGACAATATTACGTTTGCTGTGTGGTATCTGTCATTCATCCCTCTTTGTTTCAATGCCCCTGCCCTGGCACTCCGTAGTCTAAAAATATCACCTTCTAGGCTGCCAAAGCAGTTAAATCCATGCATGTCTCTTCTGTTCCCTTTATCACACTTTTTTGGTTTCCTTTCTGGATTATTTCCCTCTCTTGTGTTGATTTTGCATTCCTTTTATCTAAGTTCAAACACCTCAGAACTCACAGGGTAAGGTATGCTTTTAACAGCTTCTAGTTTTTTGTTTTAACTTACGCTGCTCCCCACGATGACAAAGCAGCACAGGCAGGAGCAGGCTTCAGGGCTGCCTGCCTGTGCCATGATTCAGCAGGTTGTAAAAGGAAGGAATGTCTTCTCTTTTGGGAAAGGGTGGGAGAAAAAGGGAAGCATGTGGGACAGGCATGTGTGTGTTTGACTTCCCCATGCTTATGTGATTGCAGCAGTATTACACTGTCCTGAGAGTTATGTTGCAGTTAACAACCTGTTTCAAAAGAGGGGCTTGAAAGATATTTAGTGGAAAAATAGATTTTTGCCTAGATTGAGGAGGAAGCCTGCTATATTATACTGCTTTGTTACCATTTGAAGCATTCTTCTGTGGTGTTTTTAGTTTCTCATTTAAAGCACTTGGTATCTCCTGTGTAGCCTGTCTGTCTGCATCTTCTGTCTCTGGGTGTAGCTCAGTCAATGGGGAGGTTTAGGACCCAGCTTCAGTGCTTTCTGAAAAAAAAAAAAAAGTGAGTGTTTTATTCCAAACTTCAGTGTAAACAGGGATTTGCTGATTTCATTTCTGCTGAGCCTTATTTCTGACCGCCGAGGCCCTGCTTGCATTGTCCAAACACAGTGGAATTTTCAACTTATGTTGCTGACTCACTGCATGAACTCAAAACAGATTTATGTTTAGAAAAAAACCCCAAACCCAACCTTTATCTTTCTTCCTTCTTCCTGCCCCTCCTAAGCAGTATTGAATTTGGTATTCCTACAGAATACCTCCTATCTGCTGGAACAGGCTGCGGCCCACAGACCACACAGAGCTTGCTTTGAACTGGGCAGTTCAAATACAACTTTCCATTGAACTGTTCCCAGCTGGAGCAGCTCAGATACAACTTAAAAGTGATGTTGCTGATAGGGTAACAGGAGCCTGCGCTCCCCATTGAGGGTCCTTGTTCATTGCTGTCCCATGCTGCTCTATGTGTGCAGCAGGAGGCAGGGACTCACAAAGCTTCATCTTGGCCCTGTGCACACAAGTTACCACCTTTGGCCTCTACTTCCCAGTCATTACAGCAGGGACAGCTATTTCTTCATTCCCCTGCACTTTTGTACTTCTTCCATGTATAAATGTTCAGCATTTACATGTTATTGCACCTCATTAATTCTGGACATAACAGCATAGCGTAAATCTTTCCAATATTACAAGGCCTTTAAACAAACAGTTGCCTGAGCGGCACTGCCATGTTCTTAATGCATTGGAGTGTTTGTATGGCTTTCTTAAACCCTCAGTTAGTAATTGAGCAAAATACACTAGGTTTTGATAAATGCCTATTCAAAGACACTGAATTCTGCATAAACAGGAGAATTTGAAAAACCTCTTCTAAGGAGCTAATGATCGTGCAGGCACACATAAAGGTGACTTTGCTGTTTAATACTGTGGTGCTCAGACACAGGACAGGCAGTGACCTCCTCAGAGCTCCGGGGCGAGGCTCGCAGCACCTCCAGCTGCACGGGCAGACCCCGGGCTCCTCCGCCGCGAGGGCCGAAGCTAGGCCAGCCCCTCGGGTCCTGCCTCAGGGCCGGCAGCAGTAGCGGGACGAGATCCGCCCTCAGCCCGTCCCCGTGACCCGTCCCCGCCTCAGCGGCTCCCGCCCGCCGGGCTCTGTCAGCCACCGCAGCGCCCTCGGACGAAGACCCGCCGCGTCCCCGCCCACCTCTCAACGGCCTCCCCTCAACCAGCCAATCACCCAACACTTCCTGCAACCCCTCCAACCAATAAGAGCGCTCCACGAAGGGCAGCGCCGTTGGGGCGTGTTTTGAGGCGGACTGGCCATTGATTGGCGGCAGCGTGAGGCAATCAGAAAGCAGGGCTGGCGGCGGGGTGGGCGGGGCGACACGCTCTCCGCCAATGGGGAAGGCGGAGAGATGTGGGCCGGGGGCGGGGCTGGCGCGCGGTAGATAGGCGGGCGGTGGCGGCCGGCACGTGACGGAGGTGAGGGGCGGCTGGGGGCGCTAGGGGCTGCGGCGGGTGAGTGTCCGTCTGTCCGTCCCCGTCTGTCCCCGTGTCCCCACAGCCCGTCCTCCGCCGCTGCGGGCCGGGGCAGCTCCGCCACCATCGCGGTGCGGGGAGCGGGCCCACCGCGGGGCATGTCGGGGGATTGGCGGGGTGAAGCGTCGGGGGTAGCCGGGGGGTGTGCGGCGGTGGCGGCGGGAGGTTGCTGGGCCCTGGGTGTGGCAGGCGGCGGCAGGCCCGTGTGTGCGCCGGGAGCTGGGGTGGGAGGGGCGGTCGTGCCTGGGGAGGGCCCCGCGGCTGGGCTGGGCATGGGGCTGCTGCGGCGCCCGTAGGCCTCTGAGAGGTTTGACGGGGAGCGGTGGGGTTTCTGGTAAGTTCTGGGACCTCTGGGATGGGGAGCGGCGTGTGGGAGGGCCGCGGCTGGAGCGGGGCCGACGGGACCTTCGGTGCTCCCCCTCCTCGATGGGGAGCGGCTTCTGTGGGGAGGGAGGTTGGGGTCGGAGGTGACTGTGGGGTGGTGTGGGTTTTATCTGGCTGCTTGTTTTAATGCCGGCCGCTAACGCGTGGAAATAGCGTTGAGCTCCCAAAAAATGCTCACTATGAGTGGGAGGCCCCGCAGAGCTTGGAGAGGAGGCGGGTGTGGAGCTCAGCGTCGGGCCTGGTTCGGGCTGTGCAAGGGGAAGCAGAAGTCTCTGGAATGGGGGAGTTGAAAGTGCAGAACTGAAGGCCCAACAGGTGAAGTACAGACGAGCAGAGTGCAGCAGCAATGTCTCAGGGTTTGAGGGACCTCAGTTCATGCTTTGAATTTTACCACACAAATATTACTTGTGTTGGGTGTCTTCAAAATGGTGTATAAATGACATCCTGGTCTCATTTTTGTCTGAAGATTGTATCATGTGCTTTTAAAACAAACAACTCCACACCTTTGAATTAAAGCATGCATAGCCCGATGCTTTCTTGTCTGTACTGACTCTAAAGAGAGAACTTTCACGTGCAGTTTTGTGGTTAAGAACTTTCTAGGCTGTAGAAAGGGAAATGCTGCAGGTGATGTGGTTGTGAAGGGAGGCAGACATGGATTAGCAATAGTGGTAGTACTAGTAAAAGTCCAAACTTCTTTATTCTTAATGTTAACATAATTGATGCTGCAGTATTTCTGCAGAGCATTATGGAAAACTCTCTGAAGCTTATTTAGAGTATGTTAGATGTCTCAAAACTAGTCTCTAGGAATGCAATGTATTTCTAAAAGCAGTATGATTACTTCATGTTGTAAATTAAGCAGAGCTGACATGCAGGTTTTTTGTGACATTACCCACTGTGGTTTGGGTTGTTGCTAAAGTATTGCAAGGAGATAGGGAACTATAATAATGTATGAGATAATGCAGATAAACTGATGGTTAAATGCAGGTTGAAATAGGCTACCACACATTCACTCTGATGCGCTTGAATGACTAAAAAAACCTCCTTACTGTTGATTTGATCACATTGCATGTTTATCCAAAACATGGAAAAGCTTTGGGTTGAACTCTGTGTTCATAGTAAGTATCAGTATTTCTAGTTAACAGATGGGAATGCTTATACAATTCACAGACATCATTACAAGCTATGTATAAGACACAGAACTGTTTCCTGGTATCAGCTTCTGTCCTAGGAAGCAAAGCCTAGTGTAAAGCAGTAAGAAGGCTTGCAGTCTCTGTTAGATTACCCTCTCATTTGATGTGCTGCAGCACTTCCCCCTAAGTAAATGAATAAATCCTTTACTGAGAATAGACTATGGTTTGTACTTAGCCCTGCCTTTTACTTCCTTTTCTGGGCTTTCATTTTTCTGCCTCTAGTAGTGATCATAGTGGCAGCCTGTTCTTGCTGGAATCAATTCTGTAGCAGGGCAAACTTAAATTGATTTCTAGGCATGATGGTCTGAAAGATCTTGGGGCACCTCCAGATCTCCCCCACTTAATGTAATTTTCCTAGCAGCCCATCTGTTTTATGGCCAGAAATCTTTGCAGTTCTTGTCTTTGCCCTCCAAGGACTTCCAGTTCTGAGGGAGCAGTGTCTCTGCTGACAAACGGTACATGGTGTTTTCTCCCTTGCTGTATTTGTGCTGTTAATTTTAGAAAACTGGCATATTTGAAATACTTATTAAAGCCAAGCTTTGTTGCCGCCACCTTTCACACCTAATCTCTTGCCTGGTTTGTGCTCCTTGCAACTCAAACAGAAGGCAGCTTTTTTTTGTGGGGCAGTTGAGCTCTCCAGGAGAGGTCTGGCTAATCTTCTCCTGGAGAATTTCCTCAAATGTGATGTAGCAGTGTACCCCCTCCTTTAAAAACAAAGAGGAGGGACAGGAGCAAACCACCCTCCCCACATAGCTCCTGCCTTGGGCCTGTTGCAAGCAAGGTGGTTTGAATTCAGCCACGCCTGCTGTTCATTGAGGTATGATGTTAAAGCAGAATCTCCTCAATGGTGGAAGTTGTCTAGCTGTAAAATGAAGCATTTAAGGGGAGAAAAGTGTTTTCTGCATCATATGAATTGCTGCATATATATGAACATAATTTTATTATACCCCTTTAGAGGGGTGGGAGGTAATGAACTGGTTGCTGAAATTACACTGTTTGCCCATGCAATTGTTCAGCTTTGCCATAGAGTGTCCATCTTCCGAGTCTGCCTAAAGACAAGTGTGGATGACAGAACTGCACTTGAAACTATGGCATTAACCCAGCTGTGCTCCCAACAGCTTTATTTCCTTTATCCTTGGACTACTTTATCTCACAGCACTTTCACTTGTCCTGCCACAACTCTGCCTTTGTGTTGCGGCTTGGACTGGGGTATTGATTCAGGGTTAAAATAACATGGCAGAAGGCTTCTGAGCCATCATAAACCTGCTGCAGCTCATCATGAGGCTGTGTAAACAGTTACCCTGGCACCGCAGAGGAGCTGGGATGTGGAAGGTGGAGGGATTGTGAGATGTGGAAGAGGTTTCCGCTGCTCTTCACTATTTCTGACTTTGAGAAACTAGTGAACTACCCAGTTGGGTGGCCAAGCCTTTGCTCAGAAACTATACAAATCTAATTTGAGAGGGGAAAATGGGTATCTGGGTCTTGGCCTTTCTGTTCTTGTCTCCTTGCTTGCTTTTTTTGTGTTGTGATGAATTTTCTGTCTTTTGTGTCTTTAAACCTTTCTTCCATAATTCTTGCCTTGCATGAGGATGCCTTGTGCTTGTTTTTACTGGTGTGCTTCCACTGTAAATACCATTCTGAAATACAGCATTTGGAACACATAACTTTACTAGCAAATTTTGCTCTTCATCTACTGAAGTCATTCAGCTATCGCTTTGGATGCTACTGAAATAGAAACCACTGCTGTTCTTCCAGTTAAATTGTTGGGGTGTAGTTTATAGCAGCTTATTTTTAATAAGGCCTATTTCATCTGACTGTTAGTTCTTTAAAAAAAAGAAAATGAAGTAGTAAACTAGATAGCCAGTAGCAATTGAAATGTAGTTTACACATTCTGTTATGCCTTGTTAAGGACTTGCTTGGTGAACCACTCAAATAGATGAGTAACCGAGGAGAGGATTAAACTGGTTTTGCAGGCTCTGTTTGACCTGACAGGGAAGTTACTTTCTAAATAGTATGTTCTGTAAGTATGATAGCAAAGGACTTTAACATTCTTTGTGTGGGCCCTTTCATTGCCTGTCCTTCCCCAGGACATGCATGTTGGAGAGAATGGAAACATCTGTCTGCTGTATGGGTCCAATGTTTGCAGGGTCATGCCAGTCGTCAAGATGAACTTTCCCCTTTATGCCCAGTGAAAGGAATTCTAAATAAAGATAAATCACTGAAGCTATATGACTTCCTTTGGAGGCCTTGAAACACAGAGGTAGCAATCACTTAGCCCTAACTTGGGAGTGCCACTTCTATGGCAAGAAGCTGATCCTGTATCTGAATCTCACTCCAGTTCGGTTTAGTTCTTATTTTGTGAAGTCTGTAGTAGCTGTTCCGGGTGTCTGCTTTCATTGCTCTGGTGCAGCTCCTGTCAATTCTAAGGGAAAATGCTTCAGCCTTTTGACAATCAGGTGGACAGTGCTTAAATTTTAGCTATAAGTTCTCTGGTGTAGAAGCCTGGCTGTGGATGGGCACATGGAAGAGAATAAGTGATTTGTTAGCCCTGACAGTCTCAAACTCTCTTCCTAGTTAGTACTTTGGTGTTATGCCTGCAGTAGTTCTCCTTCAGTCCAGGTGGTGCCAATGTCTACAAGTGCCTGAAGAACTTACTAAAAGAAAAGTAGACAAAGTTTTAGTCATCTCTGTCTTGAAATGTTGTTATTGTGAAAATGGGGGTTGCACTAAGGGAGAATGGAAACGTCAGAAGCTCTTGCTTATTATGAAAGGGTTCCTTTGTTAAAGGCTTTTGGCTGTTGCATGGTCAGAAATACGCTAACCTTCAGAAGTATTACACAGTTCAACCTAAAAGGGAAGTGCAGGCAGAAATGGCTAATGGTGATGATGGCTTGGAAATTGGACACTTCATGGGAGAAATCTGATCATAATGGAATAGGTAGCTGTGCATCTGAAGGTTAGACTACAGTTGAGGTGACTAATTGAACACCCGTAGTTGCTAGCAGCTTAAAACTCCACTGAAAAATGGGTTCATGCCCGTTTTACACAAAACCTGAGTTTCTTCTCTCTCCCTTTCTATCTCCTATTTATGAATAACCTAAATTACTGGTGCGTAGTTGTGTTTGCGTTGTCTCTAAGGATTGTGTGAAGTGGGAATTTTCTCCTGTAGCAGCATATCCATTATGGGTAGAAGCAGCTTTTTCAGCAAAGCACACATTTATGATATTTAAATTGCTCTTTTGAGGACATGGTTTCTTCTGTTTCTTAGAGATCAGCAGAATAGGGAGCTTGAAATGACAAGTGGCATTTGCAGGAGATGCTGCCAGTCTGTGCTCAAGGTGTATGAGTAGTAGCTTATGTTGAGTTTGGGACTGATTTAATATGTAGGAGGTGTCCTAAACAGCTTTTTGTAGGGATATGAACTTGTGAATACTGCTTGCCAGTGATTGGAAAGAGGCAAAGATGTGAAACTAGATTAGCTTCTTTTCATGCATGTAGCTGTCTTTGGAAGAGGGGAAAGAAGCTTTCTTGGGGACTTGAACAGGTTACCTTTCTACCTTGAGATGAGGTTCAGTGAGGCCTCAGATTGAGACAATGCACAAACTGATAAATATATAGGGTAGATAGCTATGGTTGTGTTAGGAGCACAAAGTGACATAACTTCTGCCTTGCTCTGTGGGGTACTGATGGAATTGCCTGGTTTCACAGGGGTGCTTCGGCAAAAGAATTTCTGGAGCAGCTTTGCCTGCAGTATGAGGCTCTGTGGCTTTGCTGTTTATGTGTTAGCATTTAGCAAAGCCCATTTGCTGCTGACAAATACTTCCAAAGGGCTGTAGTTGAAGTGGAATTGTGAAGTACATAATTATTACATATGGAGTCAGTACTGGCATGATTTAATTCCTTCACCAAAACTTTATTGCTAGTGGTGAGATTACTTAAAGGATTATTTGCATGCTAAGTCATTAATAGCCTTTGCACAAGCTAGAGAGGAGGTATGCAGGAACTCCCTCCTCTTAGGAGAGACTTGGCTTATTTTTAGTCTTGCTATACTTCTAAGACAAATTTCTTCGTATCACTTTGCAAATGATGAAGTGGTCACTCTATTTGCATAATGTAATTTGAAAGCAGTTGTAAAATTTGGGTAAAATCATCCTCAGTTCAGCTCTGTGAAGAATGTATTTGGTGAGGCCCTGTTGGTAAAGTAAGACAAAATTCAATCTTTCCTTTGGAAAGGTGTCCTTGTGCCGTCTCACCTGCAGTTGCTTCAGTCAGACAGAGCTCTGAAGATCACTTTTTCAAATGAAACTCTTGTGTTCTGTAACTGCTTTTATGCTGGTGGGCATGAGTTTGTTCAGAGACTGCTATCTGCGCATGAGGAGCTTCAACTTCCAACTGGCAGTTCTCATTCCTTGGCTTTATATTGTGGTTCCAGTAGTAAGAGCTCTGACCTTCTCTGATGTCTGTGACTTGAATTTTAGCTGTATGCTGTGCATTAAGCAAATGAGCTTTACTCATATGTAACAACACTTGAAAGCTTCTGTCATCTGTGAATAGTGTTCATGGGGCTCAGAGGTGTTCGGGTGCAGTTGCCTGAGCTGTGAGGGGGAGGGCTGTGAACATGCATTTAGACAATAATCCTCAAGGCCATCACTATTGTTAGGGAACTGGCTGCAATTACATGTTGCTGTAGTGACAAACTGGACGTGACCTCAGCAGAGGTCTTTGAAATACAGTTTTGTGGTAGTTATAAGACATCCCTTCTGTTATTAGATGTTAAAGAATAATCTGCAACATAATTTTGGAGCATTGGATAGTGCTGATAAGCACTGAAGACTGTAAATTCTTTCAGTTGCCTAACCATGTTTTGGAAAGTTGAAGTTTGTTTTCTAGCATGATCTTATTCCCCTACAGGCACCATTAACTCTGCTTGAGTTATGTTTGTAAGTCCACAGGGCTATGACCTGAGGCAGGAGTGTTGGGAAAGGAGGGGTGTTTCATTTTGTATTGACTTCTAAAATGTATTAGTCACAACTCTGGTTTTTGAAGAAAGATTTGGAATGTGATTCAAAGGAGAAAAGGTGACAAGGGGCAGGTTATTGTGGCAGATAAAGCTATGAACAGCAGGCTCAGTGTTGCCTTCTGCAACAGAAAGGTGCAGTGATCTTGTAGTTTTTGTAGCAAGAAAGTCAAATTGAAGCCTGTTTTACAAGATCTTTTGAGCTACAGCTTGCCAATGTCTATGATATTTCAGGTGTGATAATGTGCTAGGCACCTTATAAATAAGTGTGATAAGCTAAGTGTGATAATTTAATTCTGTAGAGCCTCAGTTAACATACTCTGCTTCTTTGGTTATCTTGTTAAATTAAAGATTGAAAGAGGGGAATCAAAGCAATTGTCTGTTAAATAGTAAGAAGTTTTCTCCTGGGCCTAGCTAGCCTCAACTGCTTATAGACATCTGCCAGTAGTATCAGTGTCTGTTAGCTGTAAGACCATGATAAAACCTGGGAAAGGGTCTGATGACTGGAAGTATCCCATGGTTGAAAGGACAAACAAAATACTGAACAGGAGGTAGAGGATCGATTACTCTTTGCTTGAAAGAGCTAGCTAATTGTATTTCAATTTCTGAACTGAATGGAAATTCCAGTTGCTGCATGATACATTTAAAGTTCTTTGTAAGTAATGGGTTTTTCTGCTAAGTTTTTACAGTTACAGAGGTTGTGGTGCTGTGCACATGGCTGCTGTCCTGCCCCTTGTTGCAGTGTAAACAAAATGGGCACTTCTGCAGCATGATCTGCGGGACTTGTACAAGTGGCCCTCTGCTCAGTTAATGTCTGTTTTGTATTAAGTACTTAGCTTTATGCTGTATTTCTCTCTGGCTTTTCGAGCTGTCTCAACCAGCCAGATGCAGTAAATAACAGAGCTGAAAAGATTAGTTTGCACTTTCGCTTCAGTGGTATGACCAGGCACTTTACCTGTTGTCTTGGGTGCTTGGTTTGGAGAAGCAATCCTATATGCTCTGCCTGTAGTGCTGGCTTGACCTCTTTGCCTTGTCTGTCTTACTCAGATCATGGAGCTGAAATGGCTGCTGTATGTGACCCTGTTAGCTCTTGGGACTCTTGCTGTCCAGGCACATGATACGGATGATGACAATGATGGTGATGATGTAGTTGATATTGAGGATGACTTGGACGATGGCATTGAGGAGGCAGAAGAGTCAAAGCCTGAAATGAGCACTCCTCCTCCAACTCCAAAGGTTTGGCATGGGACTTCTTTTAAAAGATTAAATTACTGGTTGTGTTGTGGTTAATGTGAGTCTGATCAGAGTTGTCTTTGCTACCATTTAATATGTTGTGATTTTATTAAAGATGTTATCTGGGAGTAGGGCTTGGAATTAAGCTTAGCTGCTTTGTTCCTATTCTCATGTCCCCCGCATTCTTCCTGAAGACTTGGATCCATCCTTGAAATCTGTGATGTGATTATCAGGAGTTAGTCCTAGTGTTTCCAGCTAGATAGACTTCTAGTTGCAGACAAGAGCACAGTGGCTTGGCTCAAGCAGCAGTATTTACATAGCTTCTGTATTTATTCTGCAAGGGTGTTCCAGGTAAACTCTACTTGAGTGTAAAGTGGGAATGTGAGTTCTGTGTCTGTATTTCTTTAGAGTAGAGAATGTGCTTTGAAAGGTGCGTAAATGCTCCTCTTCTCCAACAGGTTACCTACAGGCCCCCAGTCCCAACTGGCGAGGTGTATTTTGCAGAGTCCTTTGATAAGGGAACTCTGGATGGGTGAGTATTGCCTGAAGTATTCAGTATGGCAAATAATTAAAAATTAAACCCTCTCTAGAGCCTGTATTACCCAAATTGAATTAAAGGGCTGTGGCTGGTGAGGATTACAGCAGTGACTAGATGAGACTGCCTGTTAAAGTACGGAGTTAAATTAGTGTTGCCTTAAGTTCTAGTAACAAGGGGGAGGTGAGGCATACATGTAATGTTTTAATCCTCATCTGACTTCTTACTTGGGTAAGGAAGTACTATTTACTTATTGAGGTACTACTTCTGTTTTTTACAAGATCAAGACGGAGACCATGATCCTACTTTGAAGGGGGGCAGAGAGTGGCAAATGCAGAAACCTTTGCAGGCTTGGGGATAGAACTCCTTGATGGATCAAAACACTGGGGTGTAATGATAGGACAGCAAGGGCTATCTTATTTTAAGGGCAGGATTTTTAGTGTGTGTGTGTAAAAGTATGGTTTTCCAACCACTGGATGTCTGTCTTCTAGATGGATCCTTTCCAGAGCCAAAAAGGATGATACAGATGATGAGATTGCCAAATACGATGGTGAGTCCAACCTGGGTCTGGGTAGTATATGGTTTCTGATGTATTTTGCCGTATCTAAAGAAAAGGTGCAAGTCTTTGGTTTCTGTTTCTCAGTTAAAAGTATGTTCACTGAAGAATATGGGAGAGGTGGGTTTTATACCTGGCTAGCAATATAAGTGTAGTCCTGATTTAGCCAAAATATCCACTTGGAGATTTAAAAGTAACTTAGTGAAGATGTTATTGATAATTTGCTAATGTGTCCTGGAGGGTATTATTGCAGAATGCTGACTATCTTGCTCAAAACCGGGCTAAACAAAGACTGTCTTGAATAAGTTTTGATAGCATTTGGTTAATTTCTTTTCAGGTAAATGGGAAGTCCAAGACATGAAGGATACTAAGCTTCCAGGAGACAAAGGGCTTGTGTTGGTAACCCGAGCCAAGCACCATGCAATTTCATCCAAACTTGCAAAGCCTTTTGTATTCGATACCAAACCCCTTATTATACAGTAAGTAAAGGATAACTCCAGGTTCTGTTATTTCAAGGGTGGTATGATAGCAGGCTGAGGTTAATTCCATAACTGAGCTTTTGTTGACTGGGGGTCTAGATGACACATGATGCTGCAACCTATTATTACACTGTTTAAGTAAAAGTAAAATAGCAACCCAGATTCCCAAAGTGGGAAGTTAAGAACAGGGTAGTCCCTCTGAAGCCTGAAGAGGAAAAAAGACTTGGTAACCTGTCTTGGGACTTGAATTCACTTGATTTAATTGTAGTAACAAGGTCAGGCAACTGACTTTTGTACTGCTAATTGTGGAAGTCCATGTCCTTTGGAACAGAAGCTGGTCTGTATGTAGGTCAGTGCTCTACCTTATGCAGTAAACTGCCCTGTTTCTAAGGTGGAGTGGACAGAGTGGTAAAGACACTTGTCCTTCTTTTGTCTTAGTTCATCTATCATGGGAGATGAACAGCTTGCCTAACTCTAGCGATGACTGATGTAGAAAAAGCTGTTTGCATGTATTTTAGACTACCGAGTTGGGGGGAGAAATAGTTCAGTAAGAACTTTACCAGTTTTAAACCAAGAGTAAGCTACTTCAGATATGCACAAGATAAATTGATCACTCTGCTTTGCTTGACTTTTTAGTTTTGACTCAAAATACTAGACTAAAAATAAATCCCAGTGGTCATCTGCTCCAGCTGCTGGCACTGAGAGAGGATCAAGCATATTTAGCCTATTCCTGACAGGGTTGTTTTGCCTTTTTCAGACTCCTTGGCATCCCTAAATATACTGTTGCATACTTATAACCCTAAGGGGGCTTCTCCTAGGATCCAATTGTTGTCACTTTGGTCGTCTTGCAGACTGAGTTGTCTGTCTGCTGTAGTAGTTGTAGAGAAAATAATTGGCTTGCCTTAATCTCTGTTGCAGTGTTTTACGTACTGGAACTCTTTCTTCCTTCTCTGTTTCTAGATCATGATCTTCTAGACCAGTACTCAATTACTGTAATTTTTTCTGTCAGGTCAAGTCTTCTGAATCCTTATTCTTCCTTGTTTCTCAGGCCTTTATGAATATTAGTTCTTAGGGTGCAGTGTGTACTTTTAATACTCACTGGGAAATTTAAAGTAAGCAACAACAAAACAGTTTTAATTAGTAATTGAAAATTAAAATTGTGTATTACAGAAGTAACTTTTCCTTACGTATAACATGTTCTCCACTTCTCTGTCCAAAACCAAAATTTAGGTATGAAGTAAACTTCCAAAATGGAATAGAGTGTGGTGGGGCCTATGTGAAATTGCTTTCAAAAACTCCTGAATTGAACCTGGTGAGTGATGCTGCTACTTTGAGTATTAGCTGTGAAAGCAAACTTCCTCATACTGCTTCTGCTTGAAGAAGCCCCTTTAGTAAAGGCAGTAAGGGCTTATATAGGGCCTGATTACCAGAATACTTTGCACTCAGCATTTTCCCCACTGTTTCCAGTTGGAGAGGGTAAATATTGAAATGTTCTGGCTTCTTGAGTGAAAATTCTGCAGTTCTCTAGTAGCTGAGCAGTTGTAGATCTCTACTAAAATCTGCAATCCTTCAGATTTCCTTAGGTTCTAGGACCAAAGAGGATGTGTCTCATGAGAGTAGCCAGTGTGTGGCCAGAGGAGAAACCTTCTTGGGAAGCTCTTGGTGCAGAAGGAAGATCCCATGTTTTATTGTCTAAAAGAGACTAATGCAAATAACTAAAAATACACCTTACATTTATTGTCTTTTGACATGTGAACTCACTTGAGAGTTACTGGGTATATTTAAAAATGGCCTTGAGAGGTTGGTGTGGATACAATATTACATGTTCAGCTACACACGTGAGCTATATAGAACCATTTACTTCATAAATGACCCTTGAATGCATTGTTTTAGAAGTGTGGTCAGTGGAAGAGACCATGTTATAACTCCTAAGAATTAAGAATCATTCTCTCTCCTCTCAGTCATATTCCCACCTGAAGTGGTTTAGCCTGTTCAGACAAAGCTTAACTGCTTTGCAGAAGCTTTTGTAGCCTATGGGTTTTCTTTAGCCATCTTCCTAGACTTTATAGGAAGTACCTTTTATGAATTGTTACCCATCCTTCTCCTTTCCTTCTCCAGCCTCATTGCAGGTATATTATTAATACAGATTCCAAACTGTCCTTTAAAAAAAGGACACCCAAAAGACTGTTTGTCTAACCAGTTTATGTGCATTAAATTTCAAACTACCATTAGCAAGAACAAATAGACTTGCTTGCAGTGCTCAGTGGTGAGATTATATCCAGTTAGCTTTCAGATTGAGACTGTACCACAGTTTATAAGTGTAAACAACATAAAAATTGTCCTCACTTCTAATGCTGCTTATCACTGTGTGGGAGAAACTCACTGGACTAACTACTCATTCATTATTACCAGTAAATGATATTTCTGTATTGATAGCTTTTAAAATGCTTTATGATAACGTGGAGGTATACTTGCAACATTGTGGTTGTTACACTTATCTTTTTGATAACGCTTGTATAGCTGCTGTTTTCCATATGAGAAGTAGAGACCTGAGGTGCAAAATCAAGCAGCTGGGATCATTCTAGTGTGTTTTTTCTAAAGGCTTGTATTCCTCATACAGGCTTTAGTGTGAGTTCTTCACTGCTTGATAGCCAAATTGTAGAATAATCCCTGATGAACTGGGACTTCTTATGCCAGGCAGTGACTTAAGCTGTATTTCAGAATACTGGAATGAAGTCTTGCATTGTTTTTAAAGGACCAGTTCCATGACAAAACTCCATATACAATCATGTTTGGCCCTGACAAATGTGGAGAGGACTATAAATTGCACTTCATCTTCCGGCACAAAAACCCAAAGACTGGCAGATACGAGGAGAAGCATGCAAAGCGTCCAGATGCGGACCTGAAGACTTACTTTACTGATAAGAAGACCCATCTTTACACTCTAGGTATGATGACTGCTCATTATGTGTGTTAATAACTACTACTGTGTTTCCTGAATTAAAAGCTCATAAAAATGAGCCAGATGAATGGAATATTTGTGTTGACACACCATAGTACTAAAGACCACTTGAAAGCTCTGAATGCAAAAACTGGTCTTGTTTTACAAAGGCTTATTTCTTTGTTGCAAGAAATCTTGATTTATGTAAGAATGGTCATGAGACCTTGAACTTAGTAATTAAAGGAACAGCTGTAAGTAACTTGATCTGCCAAGTATATCCAAAGTTACTAGCAACATTTATATAAAACTGCTTGAATGCTGCCTCCTAGTAATTTGGGACATGCTAGGCTTTAGATTTACAGGGATGATTTGTGCTTTTTTTTTTCTTGCTGCTTTTATGGTACTAGACAAACTCAGTGGGTTTTGAAGTACAGTGTCTGGTTTGGTATGTTAGCTATGACTAGAATATTTCAAGGAAGACTCGGGAGAATCTCTAGCCTGTCCTACTAGAGAGGCAGCAGTGGATAAAGAGGAGTGAGATGAAAATCCTGTGAGTCAGTAGTAAGGAGACTTATTCTTGAGTAGAAGTGAATATATACATTCTTGCTACTAAGGGAATACTTAACAGTGCCAAAGTCAACTTGCTGTGATAACTGGTAATAGCTCTAGAAGTTTCTTTGTGCTTTTAGCATATTTAACATAGGACCCCTGTAATGAGTCTTCTCTCTCACAAGCTGAGATGTGGTACATCATCACTAGTTATACTTTGGCATAAGGAGAAAGGTTCTTATAAAACAGTCGCTGGGTAGGTGGTAGCTCGGTTTGCTGAAGCTTTAGTTGTACGGTGGGGATGAGTGATGCTGTATGATGCATGCTTTCTGTCATCTATGTAATGGCTACATCAACTTTTTTCCTTCCAGTTTTGAATCCTGATAACAGTTTTGAAATCCTGGTTGATCAAACGGTTGTTAACAGTGGGAATTTGCTAAATGATATGTCCCCTCCTGTGAATCCACCCCGAGAGATCGAGGACCCGAATGACCAGAAGCCTGAGGACTGGGATGAGAGACCAAAAATCCCAGACCCAGATGCTGTTAAACCAGATGACTGGTAAGCTGTTGGAAGAGTGGAATTGAAGGACACCATAGCTTGATAATTCAGTCCTGATCAAAAAGTCTTTCTCAGATGACTTACAGAAGGTTTTGAATCTTACCCTTGTAATCAAACCACAGTCAGTTTAGGCATCTGAGCAGTAGTTTGGTAGGAAAAAGCAGAGTCTGTGTCTTCTGGAAATTACTGTTTAGTGTTCTTGTTGCTGTGCTGGCCACAGATAAAGGTTTTGCTGAAAGAGCTGTGCTAGCTGATGCTTTCATCCTTGGTGAGATCAAAAGATGAGCTACAGAAAGTATAACTAAGGTATTTGTGGTTGTTTCTGCAATACATAGTTCCAAGCAGCTGAAATATCTGACATACTAAATCAGAAACTGACACTGGGTTTCTCTCTTTGAACCTGTGCTTTGTGAACCACGGACTCGATTTCAAGCTCAGATGCGTGGTTGCAGCAATGACCAAGATACAGGCTTTGCTGTAATACACCCTTTCTAGGTTGGCTTTAAAAAAATCAGTAGTATTACCTTACAGTTGGTGTTATGGCTGCGCCATGCAGGCACATCTAGGTAACAGATTGCAGTGCGATTCTGGTCTGAAATAATGGCATTGCCCTTATCCTACCAGCAATGAAGATGGATGGTTGTCCACATCAGTGGGCTTTCTCAGAGTCTGTAGAGTTATGCCTTGCCGTTAAGAACTTTTATGTCTTGTATGTATTAATATATAATCTGTTTTCAAGGGATGAGGATGCTCCTGCAAAGATAGCAGATGAAAATGCTGTGAAGCCAGAGGGCTGGCTGGATGATGAGCCAGAATATGTAGCGGACCCTGATGCCGAGAAGCCTGAAGATTGGTATGTTTACTGCCTGTTGCAAATGACAGCAAGTATTTAATGGCTTTAGTGCTGATTTTTGCAAGGTCAGTGCTGCTTGCTGACAAAGTTGTTGATTCATGCTGTCTTCCTTCAAAAATAGAAGGTAGAGTTGGTCTGCGGGTTCTTATCTTCTTGTGTTCCCCTGTGCACTTGTCAATTCTTTTGTGATATAAGGTGAACAGGACAGGGATGGTCACTTTGCAGGTGTACCATACTTGGAATGGGCAGCGGGAGAGGCTGTGCTTGAAGACTGGCTTTGGTTGAGCTTCTATGCTTCCAAGTTGTTTCTTGAAATCCTTGATCCTTCTGTGGTATCTGTATCTACAGACCTACACTGCATCTAAATCTTATTCTGTATAAAGGGAAGAGGCAGATTTCAACAATTAATTTCCCATTTCAGGGATGAGGACATGGATGGTGAATGGGAGGCACCTCAGATTGCAAATCCTAAATGTGAGGCAGCCCCTGGCTGTGGTACCTGGCAGCGACCAATGATTGACAATCCAAACTACAAAGGCAAATGGAAGCCTCCTATGATTGATAATGTGAACTATCAGGTTGGTGTTTTCATTGCTTAAACTGCTGGCCAGTGTATTTCTCTCAGAATAAACCAGAAGGATTTAGATTCAGGAACTGTATTTTGAATAAAAATCTGTTGTGATTGTACTGTTTGAAGTGGAAACATGGAAAGTGTTTGCTTGGCTTCACTTATCTGTAGCACAAATGAGAATTGATTCTCAAACCCTGACAAGTTGCAGGTAGACATTCTAATTAAGTGCAGTGGATTGGTGTTTCACTCTGTTCAAAGTGGGCTGAAAACTAAAAATTGCATTGTAGTAGGTGAGGCTGAATGTCTTTTGTCTTTCCTAGGGCATTTGGAAACCTAGGAAGATCCCAAACCCAGATTTCTTTGAAGACTTGGAACCTTTCAAGATGACTCCCTTCAGTGCTGTGGGACTTGAGTTGTGGTCAATGACTTCCGACATCTTTTTTGATAACTTTATTATCTGTACTGAAAGAGCTGTAGCTGATGATTGGGCCAGCGATGGATGGGGACTGAAAAAGGCAGCCGATGGTGCTGCAGAGGTGAGAAATAAATGTTTCATTGTGTGCTTGGACAGTAGGAGCATTGCTGCTGTTCCCTCTGTGCTCTTTATCAGCATATCCCTATATGTACCAAGGATGGGTGTTAGGCTAAGTCAGACTGGAACCTCCGTTCCCAATAATAATATAGTAATGGTTGCTATGGGTAGCTCTGAGTACTCACTGCTCTTTTGTGATGTTTTTGCTCTGACAACTGGACTGTTAGCTTTAGTTTAATTCTTAATTTGTAAACTATGTGGAAAAAGTACTTGTGCAAGTTAGCTTTAATTTTTTGAGGTATGAAATGCAATGTTTAAAGCTGCAAAAAGCCTACTTGAAATCTATGGAGCTTAAACTTAACTGCTGTGACTTGCTGTATGGGATGAAATGTGACAGTTCTTTTTATTTTATAGCCTGGTGTTGTGGGCCAGATGATGGCAGCCGCTGAAGAGCGCCCCTGGCTTTGGGTGGTCTACATCCTCACTGTGGCTTTGCCAGTGTTCCTTGTTGTCCTTTTCTGCTGCTCTGGGAAGGTATGAATTTAGCCCAATTATAAATAGTATTATGCTTAAAAAGAGATTCAGCAAAATATGCCTTTATGTCACAAGTAACTGCCTGGTTTTGACAATGTTTTTTTTTCTAGAAACAGCCAAGTGCTGCAGAATACAAAAAGACTGATGCTCCTCAGCCTGATGTGATGGATGAGGAGAAAGAGGAAGAAAAAGACAAAGGGGACAAGGAAGAGGAGGAAGAAGAGGAAGCAAATGAGGAGAAGCTAGGTAGGTGAACTAGATATTCTTGAAACAGTTCTGAGTGTTTTCTCTGATAAAACAAACCAGCAAGATTGGCAGACAGAGTAAAGCCAATGGTGGAGTGAAGTCAGAAATGAGAATGAGGTATTTTTATTTCCCTTAGGAGAGAAGCAGAAAAGTGATGCTGATATAGGAAATGCTAGTCAAGAGGAGGAGGAAGAAGAGGAGGAGGAAGAGGACAGGAAACCTGCATCAGAGGTAAAAGTGCTTAATGTTTGAGGGAAGCTTGTGCATTTTTTTTCCTTAAGTCATGTAGAACAAGCTTTACTGACATGTTAAAAGTTAACCTGGCTCATGTGATACTCCCTCCTGGTATCAGAACTCTGAAAAACTTAATCACCCTGCTGAATAGGAATTTCTGTGGCTACCTTCGGCAGAGCTAAAAGCACTGCCCTAGACCCTGCACTGTGAGAGGAGTGGGACTGTGGAATGCATCCTCTTGAGGCAGAAGGCTTATTCAGCTTTGTATGCAGCCAGGATGTGACTTCTTAAGTGCTCCACACTGACATAATGATTGACTTAAAAATGGGTGCAGTGTTGCTCAAAGTTAAAGGGATTTTCACAGCAGCAGAAGCTGCTGACTACTCTCAGCAAATAGTGTATGTCCACTGTGAAAACAAGAGGATTTGTGTTTGCCATGTATAGAAAGGAAGTGTGTAACAGTGGTAGGTACTTTCAGAAATGAAATCCTGAAGTAGATAATTCTTTCAGGTTAGCTCAAAATGTTTTATTTAAGGGTGTTCTTAGATTTTATTTCCTTGATGTTTACACACATTACTTTCTTGCAGGAGGAAGAAACTGTGAATAGATCACCCAGAAACAGAAAGCCAAGAAAAGATTGAGAAAAAGTCATAAGAACTTGATCTGTAATTTTTTTTTTCTTCAATTTTTTTCTCCAAACATGGTTCTGGGAGAGGACCTTGGACACCTTACATTGAAACTTGGACAAACCTCAAGATTTCACCATCCACAGGTTCCAGTCACACTATCCAATGTAACAGAGTGTCTAGCAGTAAAACCTTTGCAATCATCTGTTTTAAAGAACGTCATTCCTGTAGAAAAGAATGCATTTACTAGAATGGGCTGTGGATTTTGGAATGTAACATAACTAACCTTTTCAGTTTTGGTTTTAAATATTCTTTTCAGTTTTTAAGTAGATTGGTAGAACTTTTCCAGTCACAAACTTTTGGCTTAATTTAATATATTAATTAGTGAAGAAATAACAATGAATCTTGAAAGTGCTAGGCGATACAAATGCAGTTTTGTAACTAGGTTTTTTTACCAGTCTGTAAATTCCTAAATGCACCAATGTCTTTATATCCCTTAAAATTTGATAATTGTTTCAAGAAAAGCTGTCAATGTATTTGACAAGTCCGCTGCCCTCAAAAGAAAACTGGGGTGTGGTGTATAGGGAAACCAGTAGTGAAACTCTCTAATCAATCAACTACATTCTTTTGGGGGCAGGGGAAAGAGGAAGGAGGGGTGGAAGGAGGGGTTAGTCTCTAGGATATGCATACTGTGCATGGCTAAAACCCTGTTAAGTGTTAACAAATTATCTAGGATTTGGAGTGGATCATCTTAAGGTTGGATTTAATTCTGCAGACCTTGCAGATAATGGCTTTTGTTAGTTCTTGAACTCTTTCTGTGTAAAGCTAATGGATTGTGGGGGGTGGGGTTAGATTTACTTCCCCCTTTCCTCTCTGTTCAGCCACTGATGCTTTCCTTTTTCTGTGGCAATACAGCTTTTTCTGAGTGCAACTTCGCCTCGGTTGCTGAAGTGCTTCATGTTCAGCTCATCATCAAACTCTGTTTTTATAGCTAGGTGTACTCCTTTCCAGGGTCCAAACACTGGACAGGACAGTGTCCCATATCCTCTCACTGTTATCACTGTATGTCTACTCCTGTAGGAATGGGGGAGGTAGTTGGGTAGACAAGTTGAACTGAGTATTTGTTAAGGAAAAAACAGAAACCCAAGCAAACAAGATGTCAGTATTGTAGGTGGGGAAGGAGCATGTGGGATATCTTAACTGGTATGTGAAACTGTTTAAGTCTTTTTTTTTTCCTGCTCTTCATGTAACAAATGCATCCTAAATTATATTGTGAATGTTAGGGAGTTCCAATTCCAGCTAAATAAATTTTTTTTAAAGCGTTGAGTCTACCATATTATACTGTTCCAAACACTTTTTCTTTTGTGGAATGCAGGTGACCACAGGAGCATACCTCTGAGAGTGAAATCTATGTAACTTCATTACACTGTACCAAATATGTTGGCATTTGGATGTCTGTATAGATAAACTTTTGCCTTTCATTTAGAGTGAAATTAAATGTCCTAAAACTACTCTTCTTGCACTGAATTTAAACACTCCAGTGTTGTTTGGTCATAGCATAGGTCTGGTTTGGGGAGTGATTCCCAGGGGTTGGGGAAGGAAGAGTGTTGCAGTTACCTTGCAAACAATCTAACCAGTTACTAAAAGACTCCTGATTTGGGGTTTAGTTTTTTTTTTTTTGTAAAACACCTTTTGCTGCCTGTCCTCCTTATGTTGTATCCCTTGGTTGTTGTGTTTGAAATATTAGTGCTCACCAATGCATAGCAGGATTTCTTGATCTTTCTGCAGTGTGCAAATAAACTATTGTAAGCAAGATACTGGAAATAATTTCAGACTTCTCTTGGGAGCTATTGCATGTTCAGAATGCCTTTGCCTGTTCAACACCTGGTAAATACTGCTCCTTATTGCAAAAATAGCTTATACTCTGACATGGAAGATGTCATAGCTTAAGCATTGCTACTAGCTTGTTCTCAGGACTGTATTTTTATCAAGGAGCAGCTGCTATTTATTGACTCTCAGTCCTTTGAGATGAAGTATAATGTAAATGGTTTCAATTCAGCTAACATTTTGAGCACAACATAAAAATCTATTGTTTTTCTTAATCTTCATATGCAAATTGCCTTAAATTTCCAAACAATTACATGTGCATACGTGTTCTTTCAAAGCATTAAAAGCGAACTTAAGGTCTGCTATCAGCTTTTAAATAGTGTTATATTCCCGCTAATTGTAAATCTACATTTGCTTCTGCTAAACCTGCTGAAAAGGTCTCTTTGTCTGCATGTTACAGCCTTTTTTGATACCATAGTGTATGCTTCCTAAATAATCACTACAATAAATGAAGACTTTCCAAAATGGATAGACAACTCAAGGTACTTTTTATCCTGCTTTCTGACTTGGGTGGCTTAGTTTAATCTCAGGATCAGTTGTATTTGTAAAGCCTTGGCGGAAAAAAAGGAGTTATCTCCTGAGTACTTTTAAAGCATAGCTGTGATTTCAGGGCACTGAAGTGCTGTTACTGGTTGTAACTGAACTAAGTTTGTAATTGTGAATATGTGAAGGTCGATTTGGGCTTTTTGTGTCTGTGCACACTAATGTATCAGCTTCTGAGAATGACGCTCCACAGAGCATGAGTGCATGAGGTGAGGGATATCGGGCTGAGATGGTGAATCAAAACGGGGACTAGGAGCAGCAGAAATGCTGAAACCAGGTTTTTCTCCTGGAGTCGGTGCTCAGTGAAGGGGGTTGATAAAGATGCAGCTAACCAGCTGCAGCAGCTCGTGGGGTGTGGCCTGTAGGATGTATTGTCAATGTCTCTGATGATTGACTCCTGCTCTTGAGGGGAGATTGTTGCAAGTGCTAATTGCTATTAGAGAGCATCTTGTGGTGGATTGTCTCACTCCTTCCTCAACAACAGTGCTCAGCTTGAGCTGCGGTTACCTCTCTATCCCAGACTGTTCCCCAAATAATACCGCTTTTCCCTCATAGTGTCAGAAAGGGGTTTTTGGTTAGATTTTAGTGTTGCTGAGCAAGGACTTACGATTCACTTCCAGGAATGTCCTCTCCATTTCAAAAAAGGTGCAACTAAAAAAAAATGTGTGTGTGTGTGTGTATATATATATATATATATAAAGACTAATCAATATCGAAACTCAACCCGGTCTGGCTTTCTTTACGCCGTTAGCGAGCCTCACCCCACTCCTCATCCTCGCTCCCGGTTGCCTCCGAGCGC